>NW_020837950.1:9120119-9207441 GCF_003676395.1 Aethalodelphis obliquidens | reverse complement strand
TTGTAAATAGTGCTGCAGTGAACACTGTGGTGCATGTGTCTTTTTGATTTATGGTTTTCTCTGGGTATATGCCCAGTAGTGGGATTTCTGGGTCATGTGGCAGTTTTATTTTTAGGTTTTTTTTTTTGTGTGTGTGTGTGTGTGCTACGCAGGCCTCTCACTGTTGTGGCCTCTCCCGTTGCGGAGCACAGGCTCCGGACGTGCAGGCTCAGCGGCCATGGCTCATGGGCCCAGCCGCTCCACGGCATGTGGGATTTTCCTGGACCAGGGCACGAACCTGTGTCCGCTGCATCGGCAGGCAGACTCTCAACCACTGCACCACCAGGGAAGCCCTATTTTTATTTTTTTAAGGAATCTCCATACAGTTCTCCATAGTGGCTGTATCAATTTACATTCCTACCAGCAGTGCATGGGGGTTCCCTTTTCTCCACACCCTCTCCAGCATTTATTGTTTGTAGATTTTTTGATATTGGCCATTTGACCAGTTTGAGGTGATACCTCGTTGTAGTTTTGGTTTGCATTTCTTTAATAATTTGTGATGTTCAGCATCTTTTCATGTGTTTGTTGGCCATCTGTATGTCTTCTTTGGAGAAATGTAGTTTTTTCATTTCAAAAATTGTAATTATAATACTTAATTCTCACTGATGGTTAAAAGAGCCAGTGTCTGTAAACCACTTAACACATCACTATTATTCATTATTTTCAGGAAGGTATTAATTTTCAGAAAAAAATGATTCTAAATTAATTGAAAAATATACTAGAAATATTTCCATAGATATCTTGTCAGTCTTGGTAAACTGTGCCAAGTAATAGAATGATTAATTAATTTCCACTTCCATGGAATTGGATGTGGGGTTATATTTTAAAAGTAACAAACTCATATGTGACATTCTTAGCCAAATACCAGCCAGGAAAATATTATTTCCTAAGAATGTTGATACTTAAGGAAATATACTCCCTTTTGTGGACACAAGAGTTTCATTATAGGCCAAGTAATCATTGGAAAGCTTTTGATAGAAAACTGCAGGGAATAAGATCTTTGGAATATGTAAATGCAGTGCAGACAGGTCAGGTTGGGAATTACCCTGGTAAACGTCTCAAGTCTCAGGATGGGAGGGATCTAAGTTTTCCCTAAAACTTGCCGACTAGGCTGAGATCCCCATCCTGCTGCTGCTCCCCAAGAGCAGAGAGGACACCATCTGATTTCCTTGTCCTGTAGGATCTCACACTTAGGTTCAGCAAGGACAAGGTCAGGTGGAGGGTGGGGATGTGGAACCCCATGGAGAAGCAAGGGGTTTTGGCTATTGTATCTGCTCAGTCGGTAGCACAGGAACCAGAGGGCTCCTCCCCAGGAAACCAGCTGAGGGCTGGCCACGTGGACCTGTGGGTGGAAGCCACAGTGAGAGGTTGGAGATACTCAGCTCCCAGTTCTTTGTTAGAGAGCAGAGTTTTTTCCCATCTTAAGCACTTGGTCCACCACCTGTGCACTCGGCACCCAGGTGTCTCCAAGAGCATCGACTCTCAGGCCTTTAGTTACATTGCTTGATGTGAGCAGAGCCTGAGTTTCTCCTGAAATGTGGAATCTGCTGGATGGTGCTGATGGTACTGATGGTGCTGGAATGATTTGGCTGAGGTGCTGGAATGGTGCTGATGGTGCTGGTGGTGTACTGATGGTGCTGGAATGATTTGGCTGAGGAGAGCAAATTTCACATATCTAGGGGTAGTGTGATAGTCCTTTCCTGGCCTGTGCATGGTATTCTAAACAGTGAACTAAGGCACCCTGCTAAGGTAAGAAAAGATCTGGGAAGCAGATGTATGATAGCTGTGCTGGTACATTTATATTCTTTGGAGTCACTGGGGTACATTTTCTTTGAAGAAAAATGAGCCACATATTCTCCTTACTGCTTAGTTCACGTACCAAATTCCCTGAGGCTTCTCCCATTTTAGCTTAGCTAACTCATAAAAGAAATAGAATGTAGCGAAAGTAAAATATTACCAGTTATTGTGCTTTAGGCTTTAATGTTTTGTTTTGGTGCACTCCTTACTTTGTTCTCATGTCTGTATTCCTGGCAAAACCACCGACAAATGAAAGAATATAACTTGCCTCATAGGGCTACATGTGTTCCCTGTAACCCTGTGTATTCATTCATTGTACTTTGTTAATTTATCAAGTTGACATTCCTGATGGTGATTAAGATGATCTGAGTTATGTAAAGTAAACTGAAGTAAATGAAACCCAGAACTAAAGACTCCTGTACATCTCTGCCTGACTTGCCTACCCTTAGAAACCTCACTTAATCTTCAAGGTCCACATCAAATGCTACCAACATCAGAAAGTCTTTTCCATAAGCAGATCTTTTTTCCTCCCTGCTAGGATCTCCTGGCTCATCTTTTCTGCATCATTAACATTTGGCAGTTATTTCCCATTCTACATTGTGGGTTACTTGGTTGTGTGTTTACATAAAAAAAATTGTAATCTCCTAACGCTAGGGCCTTTTTATTTTTTAAATTAGTCTTTGTGTTTTCCACCCTACCCAGCACAAAGAGAAATCCAAGAAGTATTTTTTATGTGATGGTATTTCTGTTTGTCTTGTTGATGGATCAAAAATGGATTCCACACCTATTTGCCAGGGATATGATGTGAAAAAGGCAGATGTGGTCTCTGCCTTTGATTAGAAATAATAACTTTGGGGAAATGAGCTGCTGACTGGAGTGGTGAGCAGCCTTGCTGAGCATCAGAAGAGTGACCTAATACAGCTAATCTGCAAGGACTGGAAAGTGAATTACAACAGGAGAAAATCAGACTTCCATGCAGTGGATGCTTGATGCATTTTTATAAGCCTAAGCCGTGTGGCTGACAGTGTCTTGGTGCTTCGGCCAGATGTCAGACCTGAGACTCTGAGGTGGGAGAGCTGGGTTTAGGACATTGGCCCACCAGAGACCTCCCAGCCCCATGCAATATCAAATGGTGAAAGCTCACCCAGAGATCTCCATCTCAGTGCTAAGACCCAGCTCCACTCAACGACCAGCAAGCTACAGTGCTGAACACCCTATGCCAAAGAACTAGCAAGACAGGAACACAACCCCATCCATTAGCAGAGAGGCTGCCTAAAATCATATTAAGTTCACAGACACCCCAAAACACACCACCAGACGCAGTCCTGCCTACCAGAAAGACAAGATCCAGCCTCATCCACCAGAACACAGGCATTCGTCCTCTCACCAGGAAGCCCACAAAACCCACTGAATCAACCTTACCCACTGCGGACAGACACCAAAAACAATGGGAACTACAAACCTGCAGCCTGTGAAAAGGAGACCCCAAACACAGTAAGGTAAGCAAAATGAGAAAACAGAGAAATATACAGCAGATGAAGCAGCAAGGTAAAAATGCACCAGACCAAACAAATGAAGAGAAAATAGGCAGTCTACCAGAAAAAGAATTCAGAGTAACAACAGTAAAGAGGATCCAAAATCTTGGAAATAGAATGGAGAAAATACAAGAAACGTTTAACAAGGACCTAGAAGAACTAAAGAGCAAACAAACAATGATGAGAAACACAATAAATGAAATTAAAAATCCTCTAGAAGGAGTCAATAGCAGAATAACTGAGGCAGAAGAAAGGATAAGTGACCTGGAAGATTAAAATAGTGGAAATAACTACCGCAGAGTAGAATAAAAACAAAAAATGAAAAGAATTGAGGACACTCTCAGAGACCTTTGGGACAACGTTAAATGCACCAACATTTGAATTATAGGGGTCCCAGAAGAAGAAGAGAAAAACAAAGGGACTGAGAAAATATTTGAAGAGATTATAGTTGAGAACTTCCCTAATATGGGAAAGGAAATAGTCAATCAAGTCCAGGAAGCACAGAGAGTCCCATACAGGATAAATCCAAGGAGAAACATGCCAAGACACATATTAATCAAACTATCAAAAATTAAATACAAAGAAAAAATATTAAAAGCAGCAAGGGAAAAGCAACAAATGACATACAAGGGAACCCCCACAAGGTTAACAGCTGATCTTTCAGCGGAAACTTGGCAAGCCTAAAAGGAGTGGCAGGACATATTTAAAGTGATGAAAGACAAAAACCTACAAACAAGATTACTCTACCCAGCAAAGATCTCATTGAGATTCAATGGAGAAATTAAAACCTTTACAAACAAGCAGAAGGTAAGAGAATTCAGCACCACCAAACCAGGTTTACAACAAATGCTAAAGGAACTTCTCTAGGCAGGAAACATAAGAGAAGGAAAAGACCTACAGTAACAAACCCAAAACAATTAAGAAAATGGTAATAGGAACATACATATCAATAATTACCTTAAATGTAAATGGAATAAATGCTCCAACGAACAGACATAGACTGGCTGAATGGATACAAAAACAAGACCCATATATATGTTGTCTACAAGAGACCCACATCAGACCCAGGGACACATACAGACTGAAAGTGAGGGAATGAAAAAAGATATTCCATGTGAATGGAATTCAAAAGTAAGCTGGAGTAGCAATTCTCATATCAGACAAAATAGACTTTAAAATAAAGGCTAATACAAGAGACAAAGAAGGACACTACATAATGATCAAGGGATCAATCCAAGAAGAAGATATAACAATTGTAAATATTTATGCACCCAACATAGGAGCACCTCAATACATAAGGCAAATGCTAACAGCCATAAAAGGGGAAATTGACAGTAACACAGTAATAGTAGGGGACTTTAACATTCCCACTTTCATCACTGGACAGATCATCCAAAACGAAAATAAATAAGGAAACACAAGGTTTAAATGACACATTAAACAAGATGAACTTAATTGATATTTATAGGACATTCCATCCAAAAACAACAGAATACACTTTCTTCTCAAGTGCTCATGGAACATTCTCCAGGATAGATCATATCTGGGGCACAAATCAAGCCTTGGTATATTTAAGAAAATTGAAATCATATCCAGTATCTTTTCTGTCCACAATACTATAAGACTAGATATCAATTACAGAAAAAAATCTGTAAAGAATAGAAACACATGGAGGCTAAACAATACACTACTAAAGAACAAAGAGGTCACTGAAGAAATCAAAGAGGAAATCAGAAAATACCTGGAAACAAATGACAATGAAGACACAATGACCCAAAACCTATGGGATGCAGCAAAAACAGTTCTAAGAGGGAAGTTCATAGCAGTACAATCCTACATCAAGAAACAAGAAAAATCTCAAATAAGTCACCTAACCTTAAACCTAAAGCAATTAGAGAAAGAAGAATTAAAAAAAACCCTAAGTTAGCAGAAGGAAAGAAATCATAAATATCAGATCAGAAATAAATGAAAAAGAAATGAAGGAAACAATAGCAAAGATCAATAAAACTAAAAGCTGGTTCTTTGAGAAGATAAACAAAATTTATAAACCATTAGCCAGACTCATCAAGAAAAAAAGGGAGAAGACTCAAATCAAAAGAATTAGAAATGAAAAAGGAGAAGTAACAACTGACACTGCAGAAATACAAAGGATCATGAGAGATTACTACAAGCAACTATATGCTAATGAAATGGACAATCTGGAAGAAATGGACAAATTCTTAGACAAGCACAACCTTCCGAGGCTGAACCAGGAAGAAATAGAAAATATAAACAGACCAATCACAAGCACTGAAATTGAAACTGTGATTAAAAATCTTCCAACAAACAAAAGCCCTGGACCAGATGGCTTCACAGGAAAATTCTATCAAACATTTAGAGAATATCTAACACCTATCCTTCTCAAACTCTTCCAAAATATAGTAGAGGGAGGAACACTCCCAAATTCATTCTACGAGGCCACCATCATCCTGATACCCAAACCAGACAAAGATGACAGAAAGAAAGAATACTAGAGCCCAATGTCACTGATGAACATAGATGCAAAAATCCTCAACAGAATACTAGGAAACAGATTCCAACAGCACATTTAAAGGATTATACACCATGATTAAGTGAGGGTTATCCCAGGAATGCAAGGATTCTTCAATATATGCAAATCAATCAATGTGATACACCATATTAACAAATTGAAGGAGAAAAACCATATGATCATCTCAATAGATGCAGAAAAAGCTTTCAACAAAATTCAACACCCATTTATAATAAAAACCCTCCAGAAAGTAGGCATAGAGGGAACTTACCTCAATGTAATAAAGGCCATATATGACAAACCCACAGCCAACATCGTTCTCAATGGTGAAAAACTGAAACCATTTCCACTAAGATCAGGAAAAAGACAAGGTTGTCCACTCTCACCACTATTATTCAACGTAGTTTTGGAACTTTTAGCCACAGCAATCAGAGAAGAAAAAGAAATAGAAGGAATCCATATCAGAAAAGAAGTAAAACTGTCACTGTTTGCAGGCGACATGATACTATACATAGAGTATCCTAAAGATGCTACCAGAAAACTACTAGAGCTAATCAATGAATTTAGTAAAGTAGCAGGATACATAATTAATGCAGAGAAATCTCTTGCATTCCTATACACTAATGATGAAAAATATGAAAGAGAAATTAAGGAAACACTCCCATTTACCATTTCAACAAAAAGAATAAAATACCTAGGAATAAACCTACCTAAGGAGACAAAAATCCTGTATACAGAAAATCATGAGACACTGATGAAAGAAATTAAAGATGATACAACAGATGGAGAAATGTACCATGTTCTTGGATTGGAAGAAGCAACATTGTGAAAATGACTATGCTACCCAAAGCAATCTACAGATTCAATGCAATCCCTATTAGACTACCAGTGGCATTTTTCACAGAACAATAACAAAAAATTTCACAATTTGTATGGAAACATAAAAGACCCCGAATAGCCAAAGCAATTCTTGAGAAAGAAAAACAGAGCTGGAGTAATCAGGCTCCCGGACTTCAGACTATACTACCAAGCTACAGTAATCAAGACAGTAGGGTACTGGCAGAAAAACAGAAATATAGATCAATGGAACAGGATAGAAAGTCCAGAGATAAACCCATGCACCTATAGTCCACCTACTTTACAACAAAGGAGGCAAGAACGTACAATGGAAAAAAGACACCCTCTTCATTAAGTGGTGCTGGGAAAACTGGAGAGCTACACGTAAAAGAATAAAATTAGAACACTCCCTAACACCATACACAAAAATAAACTCAAAATGGATTAAAGACCTAAATGTAAGGCCAGACACTATAAAACTCTTAGAGGAAAACTTAGGAAGAACACTCTATGACATAAATCACAGCAAGATCCTTTTTTACCCGCCTCCTAGAGTGATGCAAATACAAACAAAAATAAACAAATGGGACCTAATGAAACTTAAAAGTTTGCACAGCAAAGGAAAGCACAAATAAGACGAAAAGACAACCCTCAGAATGGGAGAAAATGTTTGCAAACAGAGCAACTGACAAAGGATTAATCTCCAAAATATACAAGCAGCTTATGCCGCTCAATATCAGAAAAACAAACAATCCAATCCAAAAATGGGCAGAAGACCTAAATAGACATTTCTCCAAAGAAGATATACAGATTGCCAACAAACACATGAAAGGATGCTCAACATCACTAATCATTAGAGAAATGCAAATCAAAACTACAATGAGATATCACCTCACACCAGTCAGAAGGGCCATCATCAAAAAATCTGGAAACAATAAATGCTGGAGAGGGTGTGGAGAAAAGGGAACCCTCCTTCACTGTTGGTGGGAATGTAAATTGATACAGCCACTATGGAGAACAGTATGGAGGTTCCTTAAAAAACTGAAAATAGAACTACCATACGACCCAGCATTACCACTCATGGGCATATACCCTGAGAAAACCATAATTCAAAGAGTCATGTACCACAATGTTCATTGCAGCTCTATTTACAATAGCCAGCACATGGAATCAACCTAAGTGTTCATCGACAGATGAATGGATAAAGAAGATGTGGCACATATACACAATGGAATATTACTCAGCCATAATAAGAAATGGAATTGATTTATTTGTAGTGAGGTGGTTGGACCTAGAGTCTGTAATACAGAGTGAATTAAGTCAGAAAGAGAAAAACAAATACCTAATGCTAACACATATATATGGCATCTAAAAAAAAAAAGTTTCTGAAGGACCTAGGGGCAGGACAGGAGTAAAGACATGGACGTAGAGAATGGACTTCAGCACATGGGGAGGGGGAAGGGCAAGCTGGGATGAAGTGAGAGAGTGGCATGGACATATATACACTACCAAATGTAACATAGATAGCTAGTGGGAAGCAGCCACATAACACAGAGAGATTAGCTTGGTGCTTTGTGACCACCTAGAGGGGGTGAGATAGGGAGGGTGAGAGGGAGATGCAAGAGGGAGGAGATATGGGGATACATGTATACCTATAGCTGATCCACTTTGTTATACAGTAGAAACTTACATACCACTGTAAAGCAATTATACCTCAATAAAGATGTTATAGAAAAAAAAAAAAAAAGAACCAGACCATGCTGGCACCCTAATCTTGGACTTCCCACCTCTAGAACTGTGAAAAATAAATGTCTGTTTTCTTTAAAAGAAAAAAAAAAGAGAAAGAATAACTTCTTCCTTCTATGGCCTCTATGACTGCATGTTGAGAAGTAGAGTGGGAGAAGGTAAGAAGAGGCTGGAAAGGAAAGGAAAATGGGGTAGTTCAAAGAAACATGATTAGTTTGTTGGAAAGTGCGTACATCATCCCAGTTCTCATTTTCACAGTAAAGTTTTTTTTTAAAAAACATCTTTATTGAAGTATAATTGCATTAGAATGGTGTGTTAGTTTCTGCTTTATAACAAAGTGAATCAGCTATACATATACATATATCCCCATATCTCCTCCCTCTTGCATTTTTAGGTAAAGTTCACTTTTTTTCTTTTTTTTTTTTGCGGTACGTGGGCCTCTCACTGTTGTGGCCTCTCCCGCTGTGGAGCACAGGCTCCGGACGAACAGGCTCAGCGGCCATGGCTCACGGGCCCAGCCGCTCCGTGGTATGCGGGATCTTCCCGGACCGGGGCACGAACCCGCGTCCCCTGCATCGGCAGGCAGACTCTCAACCACTGCACCACCAGGGAAGCCCAGGTTCTCATTTTTAAGTAGAGTCTTACTCCATTGACTCTGGAGTAATTCCCCTGTCTGTGTTCAAATTCCCACTCTGCTTTCTCTCTGGGTGACCTTGCAATTGTTATTTAATCTCACAGAGGCTCAATTTCTACCATTCAGTGAGCCTAGCACATCAGATTAGATGATGTTGGATGCCTGGCTCCTAATATGTGCTTAATTACTGTGGGTGGTTATTACTTTTATTATCATTATCATTATTATTAGCTGCTGTTATCTTAATAGCATTAAGGAGGGCATGTCCTTAAGGACATGGATTCTAAGGATTCTGAGTGGGGCATGTCCAGGACTGCCTGGAACAGGGCAGAGGCAGCCCAGGCTGGGGATTTGCTCAGAGGCTTCCTTTCCCAGGTGGCTGGCTTAGGGTCCCTGAACAGCTCTGAAGGGTGTGCTGGAACCTTCCATCTCGGGACTTCGTCTGACAGGCATGGATGGACTTCCCAGTACTCACCTTCTGCTGGCAGTCCTCCTTTTGCCCACAATTAGCCTTACTAGATGGGAGAGTATGTGAAAGGAGAGAGAAATTTCCTCTCCTCTTTGGCCTCCTGGCTCTGAGTTTACTTAGATCTGAAGGGAAAAATCCTGTTCAGTATTTTCTGAGTTAAACTTTCCTGGCTAGAACTTTGTTTTCTCAAATACTAACAAAATGGATTTTCTTTCTCCCCTACCCTCTCTTGTTAATAGGGTGCTGAGAAAATTTTGTCAATGAATGAATCAGGAGAACTGCAAGACCTCTTAACCAAAATTGAGGTAATTGTGCTTTTAGCAACTTATTTTTAGTAATCAAAACATTCAACACACTCTGCTTGTAATTGAGTTTTCCTAATTGAATTTTTCTCTGTGTTCTTACAAATATGTAACAGGATACATGTGGCGGTTTTAATTTGCTACCACCTACCGTGAGGTTTCCTCCAGCTAGAGTGACTTTAGTGTTAGTGTCTAACAACCTCGTAGTATTAGGTGAAAATTCCAGTCGGCTTTATTAGAGCCTAATTCTCTGTTATAGAGATGTTGATGAGGTGTTTCATGTCAGGCCGTTATCTTGAAGCACATATAAAATTTTTTATTTAAATTATTTTATTTTTCCTACAGACCAGCTCATCATTTCTAACGATTAGAGAAAAAGTTATTTCTCCAAAAGTGCACCTTTTAATTTTGTTCCTATATTTATGATGACAACATCTGAGAAATACTTATTCAAATATATGATGTATCAAGTGAATATGCAACCAGGAAACCCTTAATACCTCTCTGCTCCAGTATTTTATCAGCCTACTTCTCTCTATATGTAGGATAAAATATATATATATATTTTATAGTCTAAACTGGGACACCTTGAGAGTGAAAAGGGTGCATTAATAATTATTCTGTGGCAGTGAACCTGAACCCAGACTTTCCCAGGGGAACTATGCAATATGGTTACATGGTATCTATTGTGCCACGCCAGCTCTTTTTGGTCCAATCTCCTTTGCTGACCTCATTTCTGATTCTCTACCATTCCTTCCACTTCGTGGTTTTTTACCACCATTCCTTTGTGCAAGCCTGCTATTGTTCCATTTCCTCATTCCCCTTCACCATCTTCAAGGCCCATCTGCAGTATCACCTCTTCCCCACATCATTCCTGATCTCTCACACCTTTGCATTCCTGTATCCCTCTTTTTCTTAGGTGCTTATCAAAGTCTTTTAATTTTTGTATTACTTGTCTTTGGGCATTTAATTCATGTCCCAAATGAACTATATACTACTTGGTGTTAGGAATCATGTTTTATTCATATAGTAATTTTACCGAGAAAGACAAACACAATGAGGGTGTGTACTTGATAATCTAAAATTCCTCTCAGCTCTAAAATCTGTATGGGTGGGTTCATTTCTTTCCTTTTGTCCCTGTACTCTACTCCAACTCCATGAAACCATCAATTTGGGTTAATATGTATGTTTTATTTAAGTGATTTAACTTGGTTAATATGTATTATTATTTTTTCTGCACATTTTTACTCTTACAAATGATGTCATGTAATGTACCTAATTGTGTTTCAAATTATTTTCTTAGGCACTATGCTTTTAAGAACCATCGATATTGCTATGCGAACCTTTAATCCATTTCTTCTAACTGCTGTGTACTTTCCCACAACATCACTGTTCAATAGAACTTCCTTTGATGATGGAACTCTTTTATATCTGTACTGTCCAAAGCAGTAGTCACTGGCTGCATGTGGCTGTTGAGTGCTTAGAATGTAGCTAGTGCGACTGAAGAACTGAATTTTTAATTTTATTTAACTTTACTTGATTTAAGTTTAAATTCAAGTCAAGTAAAATTAAATACAAATTTTAAAATAAATAAACTAATTAACCATATCTGACCAATGGCTCCTACTTTGGACAATGCAGCTGCACGGAGCCCACCCAGTTTTTTTTATCTACTCATTTTTTCCACTGATGTCCTCTAACTTCTCCCTCAAACAAACAGTGCTGCAAGGAGCAACCTTGACCATGTTTGCTTGTGGATTTCTCTGAAAGTAGGAATCGCTGGGTAATAGCTTATGCATATCCCCAGTTTTTCAGGTAGTGCCAGATGGCTCTCCATGATGCTTGCAGCATCCAACACTCCCTCCTGTGGAGAAAGCGGTTTCGTATGTTCCCACATTCCTGGCAATGTTTTACATCGTTCTCCAATTTTCTGTTGTCTAATTTTTGCCAGGGTAGTAGGTATAGAGAGATATTGCCTTATCATTTTAATTAATGATTTTCTGATAACCATTGAGTTTGGGCATTTCCTTGTATGCTTGTTAAATTTTTAAATTTCTTCTTCTGTAAGTTGTGTATTCTTATCCTTGCCCATGAAAAGTGTTGGAACTGTCTTTTTTGTTGTTTTTGTTGATTCTCAGAAGATCCTTCTATATTCTAGATATTAGCTTTTTTTTTTTTTTTTTTTTGCGGTGCGCGGGCCCCTCACTGTTGCGGCCTCTCACACTGCGGAGCACAGGCTCCGGATGCGCAGGCTCAGCGGCCATGGCTCACGGGCCCAGCCACTCCATGGCATGTGGGATCTTCCCGGACCGGGGCACAAACCCGTGTCCCCTGCATCGGCAGGCAGACTCTCAACCACTGCGCCACCAGGGAAGCCCCCTGTGCCAATTTTTTATTATAGTAAATCCCCATATGTACCTGGGTCTTTGTCTGAGCTTTCTAATCCGTTCCAGTGCTCTATTTTTTCCTGTTGTATCAATATCCTACTGTTGTTATTTCTGTGATTTAAAAGCATCTTTTAGAGTCTTATAAAGTGAATGTCCCTCATTACTCTTCTTTTTAAAGGTTGACGATTGACTTAGCTAT
Source organism: Aethalodelphis obliquidens (assembly GCF_003676395.1). Taxonomy (NCBI): domain Eukaryota; kingdom Metazoa; phylum Chordata; class Mammalia; order Artiodactyla; family Delphinidae; genus Aethalodelphis; species Aethalodelphis obliquidens. The sequence continues at coordinate 9,194,966 of NW_020837950.1, read as the reverse complement.
TCATAGACTTTATTCTTTTGAGTCTATAATTTCTTAATTCTGCAACTTGATTAACACCGCCATGCTATATATTAACATAACCTCTCTCTTTCTCTCAGCTCAAAGAATTTTGAAAGAGGATTTTATGCTCTTCATTAAGTCTGTCTCAATTCTACAGATGACATAAATAAGCCAGAAACATTTAAAACTATTCTTAATGTTGAAATATATACAATAGTACGGTACTGGCTTCTACCGTTCATAGGATTTATAAGGTGTTATAACTCTGTTGGGCTGCTTTGTCCATATAACAAAACTGGTAGAGAATTTGCAGCCATCCAGAAAGCCCTGAACTCTGCCTGTGAGGGGCCTGGGGTTTAAGGCAAACTCACCCAGGCAAAGAGACTGGCCTTGGAGAAGCAGTTGGAAGAACCAGGAAAAGTGGATAAAAGACAAGATTCAGATCCAAACCCATTCCATTCTTCTGGCTGGCTTTTGGCAATGAAACAGGAGTTTAATATTCCTGAGGTAGGAAACATTGGAGTCCTTACTAAGTAGCAAGTAATATTCTTGGTATTATACGTATTAAGTTATTGAAACGTTACAATAACTCTGCGAGGTGGGTTCTATTTTTACAGACAAGGTGGGTCCTTGTTTTACAGACAAGAGAATGGAGGCACAGAGGATTAAATCACTTGCTCCAGACCTTACAAATAGTGTTTGATTCATGATTTTAATGAGCCTGACTCCATAATCTTAACCATGAATCTATGCGGCCATCACTCTCAAATTAAGTGTCATGTAGGTATCTGGGAAATCTGATCAAACGTGGCAGGACCCAAGGCCCAGCTGAGAAGTTTACTGGGCGGTAGGCAGAGTACTAGGTCCAGGAAACAGACTGAATTTTAACACTTGGATCTTATGCTAGTGTGGCATTGTGGAAGAGGGGAAAATTGGCAATAACTTCGGAGAGAAACCAGACAGCTCCTAAGTTCTAATTTGCTGTTACTTGGGTGCTGCATAATTCATCACCCTGGTCTTTGTAATTCAGGCCCCAGTTTTCAGCAGTTACCCCAGTAATGAGGAGGAAAGAGGCTTAGCATCTGCAGCTGGGTCATCAGAAACAGTGTCAGCAAATCAAATTTCAAGTTTTCTGGCCCAAGAATTCTAGCATACTTCCCATCTAAGTGAAAATTGCTCGGGGAACCTGAGGGGGCCTGATTCGCTGATGAAGACTTGTCAGTGGCCTCAAACGTGAGGAGCTGGCCAAAAGCAGCAGAAGCAAGTGAAATATGGCGATAGCTGGTATGAGACTTGGATTTAATAAGGCTACCTGTACCAGTGCAGGTTCTGCTCCTGGGACAGTTTGCAGGGGATCTTCCCAGTAACATATGAGCTCCGCGTGGACACAGATTCTTGCCTATTTTGTTCTGTTCTTTACATCTAGCGCCTAGAACAGGAATTGGAAAATAATGGGCACTCAATAATTATTTGTTGAGTGAATAGATGAATGAATCCTCTTTCATCCAAGGTTTTTTTTTTTGTCTGTTTTGTTTTTTGTTTGTTTGTTTTTGAGAAGGCAAAGCAGTTAATCAATGAAAAAGAAGAGAAAAAGAATTATTTTATGTAAGAGAACACTTGGGTGAAAAAGATGAATAAAATCACCATTGGGGGGTAAAATTTATTTATATATTTATGTATTTACTTATATAAATAAACAGGCTAAAGATCAAAAGCGAAGAGATGTCTAAGGATTTCCCCCAAACAATAACCGAGATGGATAGCTGATCCTGATGTTCCCCACACAGAGGAAGTCAGGGCATCCCTGAGATGATTAGCAATCACCTTGTTATGGCAGGCACTGGATTAAAGATCTCAGATGGTAGAGAAGCTCTAAGTAAGCTTCTGCCTTGCTGTTTCTTTTAAAGATATGAGCAAACATTTTGTTGTCATTGCTGGTGAGATTGCCAACATAGTGTCCACTTTTGTACATTTTTCCTTGTAAAGCCTGATTTGTTATTTATGAAGAACAGAGGTAAGATTCCCAGCTATACACTGAGGATGCTGGAAATGGCACAGGCTGCCTGTACAAGGCATTGGAGCTATCAAAGACTGGCCTGACCCTCCCTGGAGAAGCACCATTCCAGGTGATGTTGCTTCTCTGTGGGGTGGGTGGCTGCAGCATGTTCAGAGACTACAGCAGCAGAGTACCACCTACTCACCTGGGAAATCAGGCCAAGTGCTCTGGCTGCCTCTCTCTGGAATTGGAACATCTTTTTAAGTAGGGTTGTGGCAGTACATCCCATTGGGTCAAGAATCAGACTCGTACATCTGGCTTATGCATTCGGGAATATAAGCAACAAATTTCCTCTGTGTCAGCATTTTGTTCAGGGGCTTCTCTCCCAGCTCTGCAAATTGAGAATGCTAGGAACTCTAATCAGGAACGATTCTGTTTATTAAGAGCTAGGTCAGACAGAGAGTCGTTTATTAGGCACTTAACAAGAATTTGCTGAATTAAATTATTGAATATAGTTTAAAACAAAATACGTAGAAAAAGGTGAGTCATCCAGAGATGATTATATGCCAAGTGTTCACTCTTTGATAATCTGTTACATGGAGTGAGTCTGCTTCATAGACAAGCTGGATGATGGGGTTGTGGAGACTCAGATAAGTTGCTTCCTCTTTGGTAAAATACTTAAGAGATTTTCTAGCTCTCCTAAAATAAGGTTAGATGATCTGAGTTCAGAAATAAGAAGTGCATTCATTTCCTGGTCTTGAAGAAAACACAGAAGACCCTTGATCTTAGCATCCTGTTCCTACGTTATATAACAGCAAAAACTCTTTATATTTATGAAATTTGAGTTTGTGCTACAAAGGAAACCCATTTGACAATCATTCATGAACTCCCCCCTTGTCCCCTTGGTCCTTTGTTAGAGACTAGGGAATGCTTGGGGGCTTCAGTTCAGATGACTGCAGTATGGAGTGGACGTATTCGAAGACCACAAATAAATTTCCTAAAATAAAATTAATATATGAATACAAAAAGCTACATCATCATTTTTAAATGGAATCACAAATAGACCAAGGCCATCCTCAAATAATGTCGTCAGAATCTCTGCAACACTATGATGAGATCTGCCTTTTACTCAAAGGGTTGTTGAGAAGATTTAATGAGTGAATCATGTAAAGTGAATAGAACATTGCCTGGTATGTAGTAACCACTCAATAAGATTAGTCATTATTCATCATTATTTCACTAATAAATCCTTATTTGTAGCTGAGAGCTACTACTAAGAGAACAGGGAGGTCTCTGGTTCACTGCTATATCCCCTACACCTTGCACAGTTCCTGGCAATGTGGACTAATTTGTGGAATGAGACCACTGAGTTTTATTTTTTTAAATTCCCTTGCCAAGAATATATGAACAGAAAGAGGTAAAAGGGAGGATGATTTTGCACTCCTTTTTTCTTGAATTCCACCCCCAAGGGACATGCCTCTACCCAAACCACTATTCAGAAAAGGGGCACTCTGTAGATTTAGTTCTCTTACTGGGTGCTATTCTCAGCCAAGTCTGCATGGTTTCAAGCTTTGCTGGGCTCCAGGACACTGAAGAGCTACCCTAGATTTCTTAATTGCTTGAAGGTCAAAGGGTCTCTTGTTAACCTCTTCATTGAAAGTGGAAGTCTGTTTTGTTACTACCAGTAATGACTATTGTTAACTTCAGTTATTCCTGCTTCCTCCAACCTGGAACACTGTTCAAATTTGGGGAATTTTTTAGCTCTTTTTCCATCTTGCACTGAGGGCAAAGCTGTCTACTGAGGTATTGGACTTAGGACACAGGAACATGTAGTATAAGCCAGCTCTTTCTCATTGTTGGAACTCTTTTAAGTTGGAACCGGAGTTCCAATATAACAAAAGCGCTCTTTGAAGGAGATGGCTAGGAATAACTGAATTATTTACTATTATTAGAAGAACAAGTGGAATAGCTTATACTGGGTGATGTAACAGGAATAGGATTTCTGGAGGCTAGTGGAACACTGGGGGAGCCTTAGTGGGTCCCCTCAAGACCCACTCCCACCCCCACCCCACTTCTGCTTCATTTGTAGCATTTATCCTTTTAACTGTTTTATGTTTTGGGAATCCCATGTAATATATTATTTGGGAAAAAATGGATGTAAGTAAAGGTTGAAAACTACTCTTAAAGAGGAAAGGGCATGCATATAGTTCTTGAAGAGAGTTCTCTAATTTCTAATTTTCAAATTCCACTGTGACCTGAACATTTTTTTTAACTCATTAAGAGACTTTGTTTCATCATTTGTGAAATGAGATAGTCTCCATTACGTCAGGTTCGTGTGAGAATTGGGTATAGACACTACATCCTGTATAAGCTATCCCTTTCCTCTCCCAAGTTTATGGCTGAAACAGCTAATTTTTCCTGAGTGGTAGTGGCCTCAGAATCTTTCCATTACTGTGCTCCAAGACATCAGAATTTGCACGTGAATTGAAACACATTTACTCTCCCTTTCTTACAGGGTAACACTTTAGACCAGAAGACTAAATATAGAAGTGTTTAAATAAAATGACTCTATGAATGGTAGAAAATGGTTGTGTCATGTGACCACAAGCAATTTAACTTGAGGCAGCAGTTAATAAAAATCTCTTCAAATAAGGATTTATTAGTGAAATAATAACTAATCATGTCTTGTTAAGTAGCTACAATGTGCCAGGCAATATTCTATTCACTTTACATGAATTAACTCATTAAATTGTTGAGACAATTTAATGAGTGAATTAAAGTAAAAGACATATCTTTAAAGTAAAAGACATATCTTTAAAGTAAAAGACATATCTCATCATGGCATTGCACAGATTCTGACATTGTTTAATTTTATTTATTTATTTTTTTCTTATCATTATTCTATTACTTCCTGTTCTTGATCAGTTGAATCAACTGATTTTACCATCTTACAAATATAAAATTAACAGATGTTTTAGAATACAAAGAAATAACCATCGTAACTGAAGTGACCATCTGTAATGGTTAATGACTCTTCTGTGGACTTTTCCCATTTGGAAAGCTTGAAGGCAAAGAAAGATATACTAGATCCAGTTTGTTTAAAGTATGGACTACAGCACTGAGTAATCTAATGAAAAGTTCTGTCTCTAAATTTCAAATTGACAGCCAAATTTAAACTGAGTTTGAGACAACAGAGCTTGACAATTTCTGGTATGTTCATTGTGTCCACTCACCCATGCAGTAAAGCCAATCTACTGATACTGGGGTGTGGTAAAGGAAAGTACAACGTTTATCGTAAGGTGCCCAACATGGGGCCAAGCAAGGAGTATGGGCAGCTCATGCTCAAAAGATCCAAACTCCCCAGTGGCCTTCAGGGAAGGATTTTTAAAGACAAAGTGAGGGAGAGGGTCACAGAGTGCCTGATCAGCTCGTGAACATCCTCCTGATTGGTTGGTGGTGAGGTAACAGGGTGGTATTTGGGGAGTTAACATCATCAACCTTCTGGTTCCAACCTGTCTGGAGTCTACATACTGGAGGTCAGCATGCAGTTAACATCTTCCACCTCGTTGGCAGTGGGGGGTCTTAGTATCTGCAAAACAACTCCAGGATATGGCTCAGGATATTATCTTTAGCCCTTGAGGAGGAACTAAAGGTCCTTGACTTTGCTTTATGGCTAGACTATTATTATTTTGTCTTGCCTAACTGTTTTCATTTGTTTCCGCATTTTCTCACTTCTCTGATTAAATTTGCTCTTTGGAACTCAGGGAAGGCCTAGGAGGCTAAAGCTTTTCTGTAAACAAGAGCCAGGGGATGGGGTGGGGAGGGGTCTGTCCCCAGGAAGGTTCTGCAGGGTCCTGCTCAGTTTCAATAATTTTTAATTGTGTTGCATTGCGTTATCATTTTGGGTTCTCTGTGTTTAGAGCCTGGTGTTTGGAGCGAGTGACATAGCTGGTGAATGAACCTAGGAAGCTTCCTAGGGCTCACATGTATTCTAGCTTTGTTCTTTGCTTGCCATTGCAAACATATTTTATGGGAAAACCATAGGCTGTTCAAGAATTTGAAAATACTGAAACATATTTATACTGGTTGTTAAGATATTAAAATAATTTATACTGGTTGGTAAATAGCTGCTACCCCAAGACTCCCAAGCAGCTCTCCTCTTCCCTGTCAGCAACTCCCCTGTGAGGATTGCCAGGTACAATATAGGATGTCCACTTACATTTAAACCTGTAGTAAATTATGAATAATTTTTTTAGGTTAAGCATGTCCCATAAAATATTTGGCACATACTTATATAAAAATTTATCTGTGGTCTGTCAGAAATTCAAATTAACTGGGCATCCCAATTTTTTAAATTGCAAAATCTGATGATCCCACTCTACTTGGAATCCAGTCCTATTTACAATCCAGCACTAATGGGTGAAGTCCTGGATTCAGGGCCCTATTAGTCCTTTCTGACTAGTTGGTGTTCTTTCGTACAAGTCATTAAATATTTTTAGCATAATCTCTGGCATGGCTTTAATGCATGTCAATGGCCTATCTACTGCATCATATTCTTTCTAAAATTTGATAAGAATAGCATTACTTACTAATTCTCTATGTTTTGCTTTTAGACTACACTCTTTCTTCACTGTTTTTGTTTTTACTGAAAGTTTTTTTTTCTAAAGACATTTTTATATCATGCAAAATTGTAAGTCTGGTACACCATTTTTTGGTCAACCTTGCACAAAGAAATGACAAAAACCCAGTTACAAAGAAACTAAATTACTACATACAATCTAACTTTTTAGAAGAGCTTTGGGTATCTACAAACTTGACAACGTTCCTTGTTTGTGTCATTCAGACTGGCAATCACTACTTTCTATCAAAGTAATTCTGTGTTACTAAAAATAAGATATTCCATGGATTTTGCCATCTTGATATAATAGCAAAGTCAAATGGTAACTGTAAACAAATCTTACTATATACAGAATATGCATCTCTGAAGAGTAGTCTGGGAATATATAAATTTTAAAGCAATCATATCCTTGATGTTTGTTTCCCAAAGTACATTCCACAGGGTACTGATTATGAGAAAATTATAGTTGTTTTCTGGGAAAAGGTTTCTTGCCAGGGACATGGTAGATTAAACCTAGTTAATCGGTTACCTTTTCAGTTGGATTTTTTGGAGACTTTATTAAGTACAGTTGTGAACTTCCAGGGAAAATCTGTATGTATGTCTAAGTATGTAAGGTATGTTTGAGTGTGCTTGTGTGTGTGCGTGTGTGTGTGTGTGTCTACATTTCCCAAGCTTACTTTAGCAATTACTCTTGTCACAAAGGTGGGCTTTCAAACATTGCTGCAAATTCCTATTTTGCAAGTCAGAAGCTTGGTATTAACTCACGTTCTCTTTGTATTCATTCTGTAATCGATCCTAATCTCCCCCCAGCAAGTGGATGCCGCTAGTAGACTCCAGTAAAAGTCACATGCTCAAAAAAGCAAATAGAAATACGTATGGATAATTTTCAAAATATCCTTAACATCCTTGCTAGTTAATTTCATTATACTTTCATGTGTACTTTACTTTTACTTGAGGTAGAAAGGCTGATAGCTACTGTGGGTAATTTTACAGACTTGGATAAATGTCTTAAGATTTCTATGCCTGTTTCTTTAAATATAAAATGAGGATAATGTTGCTTGAATTAGCTGCTTTACAGAAGAAGGTGTCAGTGTGTGTGAAGGGTGGGATGAGGGAAGACTCTATATAGTCATGCATTTGAAAGTGCTTTTAAAAATACGAAGCATTATTCACACGTGCAGTATGATGATGGATCTTCGGTTGACAGTGGCTCATCCACTCCAGCTTTTAGTTTTCCGATTTTCCATACTCACTATTAGTCCTACTATTCTATAAACAAAGATATAAAACTGTGACGTGATACTAAAGGGAAAGTTACAGTATTTTCCTTTAATGCAAATGACCATTTCCTGAACTACTTGATTTGTAAATATGTGCTTTCATGGGATGGATTTCTGGAAGTGTGTGCCCTTTAACCTAAAAGGTACCAGCCCTTACACACCAAGGTTATGCTATTGATGGCCGTCAATGAGATAATGAAGGAAACTTCAGTTAGTGTATTCCCTGCGTCTATTGTATATCAATGGTAGGTGATTTCAGGTCCCCAGCCATATTATGCCGATATTGTTTTATGACCATCCACAGTACAGAAAGACAGGAGGGCTGATGGAGTTGTCATGCTAACACATGTTCTATCCTCTCTTGTCCCCCCGCCACCTATCCAGAGAGTGCAGCATCCACACGAGTGTCCCTCCTGTGGAGGCTTCGGCTTTCTTCCGTGCTCCATCTGCCACGGGAGCAAAATGTCAGTGTTTCGAAACTGCTTTACGGACTCTTTCAAGGCCCTGAAGTGCACGGCTTGCAACGAGAATGGCCTTCAGCGCTGTAAGAGCTGTGTTGGTTAAACAGAGCTCCCACCCATGGGGCGCCTGGTTTCATTGACTGAAAGCAATAATTTGGTTTATACTTTTTTTTAAAAAATGGCTATGTTTCTGGATTAATCAATAAACTTTGTTTATTAGAATTTCCTTTGTTTGGAGCTTTTGCTGTGACCACTTTCATTGATGTTTTAAATAAATGTTTATTCAACCGCTACTATGTGCCAAGCCCTGTGCTAGACCCTGGTTTCTAATTGGAATTAATGGAGGGCCTGATAAAATTCCAAGATATCCAAAGTCTGGTTCCTTATATGTGTTTGATTTTCTAAAGAAAATATACAATGTATCCAATGGTGTCTATTGCAATGCCACCCTATTGTTTAGGATGAGTTAATTCAGCTCTCCAGATGCATACATTTTATGTGAGCCTCAGCTGTAGGGAAGAAGAGAGCTCTGGGTAGTGGGAAAGAATATGATCTTACTTATACTTAAGGAGTAAATTATTTTTAAAGCTGTAAAGTAGTCTTGGAGCTGATGATATTAATGATAAATTATTAATGTTCTCCGATGAATTTCTTAGAGATGATACAAAAGCTGCCAGAAGACTTATCTGGATTTATTGTTTTAAACATCTGCTTTGTGCTATTGTCCCTGAAAACCCTCCAGAAAGATGCTGTTATGGTTCTCTTGAGCTGGACCCAAAATATTACATAGTTTGAAAACATAGTAGACGATATCAGCAAAGTGGACAAAAGGAATTTCTGCTATAATTATTAGCTGATGCCTACCTGTACATGTGTCTGTACTCTGATGGATTCCCTTATGAATGGTTTTAACAAATCACCTTCACTATATCTGTGATAAGGTAATTAAAACATTTTACATCTTGGTTTTGCAAAAAGCTATAAATATTTACCGAGTACTTTCTAATCATCCAGGCATAGTAGAAGGCATGGTTTCTGCTTTCATGGAGCTCACACTCTAAGAAAGAAGGAAGTATTAAACAAATAATCATAAGCAAGGTGAGTCTTATAAATACTACACAAATGGTACCGTGTGCTCTGGGAATGTGTAGCAGGAGGGCCAACCTAGATGAGTTAGAAAACGGTAAGAATAGACTTTGTTGAGCAACTGATATTTAAGCGGAGACATCATGGGTAACTGGTCAACTAATTAGTCACAGAACAAGGGGGATAATACTTCAGGTAGAGGAATAGCATGTTTGGGGACTCTAAGATCAGATAAAAGTTGTTTGTTTGAGTGTTGGTGTGGATATGCATAACTTAAACTCATACATTGCTAATGAGAATGTTAAATGGTACAACCACTTAGGAAAGCCATTTGATTGTTTCTAATAAAGGTAAACATATGCTAATTGTATGCTCAGCAATTTTACTGCTACTTATTTATTCAAGATAAATAAAAACATATGTCCATACTTTATAAGAGTTTCATGGAAGCTCTATTCATGATAGCCAAAAAGCAGAAAGATTTCAGATACCAATGACAGGAGAAATGATAAGCAAACTGTAGAATATTAATACAGGTACACACTTCCTAGGAGTAAAAAGGAACAAGCTATTGATTCTAGCAATAATATGGATGAATCTCAAAAACATTTTATGAATAAACTTAGCCAGATACAAAGGGTATGTACTATGTGATTCCATTTATATGAAGCTATAGAATAGGCAAAATTAATCTATAGAATGGCTGCCTCACAGTGGGGAGGGGACAGGAGGAGGAAATTAAATATGAACAGAACTAAGACAGTGGTAGAGTTATGGCTAGTTGAGAGTAGATTTCCCCTCTGTCAGGAAAAATGAGTTTCTTGCATCAATGAACAGTTTCTCATCACAATTCCAATACGGTCCTGAGATTCTAGAATTAAGTAGTAAGGCCTATCCAAAAGTTCCTGACTACTCAGGCCTTGGCTACGTTTTTGCAAATCCAACCATAGTCCCAGTGTCCTCTTGTCTGGGGGGTACCTTCAGGATGGAGAAATACAACAGTACAAGAAGTTCTAATTTTCAGGCCCCATCTTGGACTATGGGTTCAGAGGACAAAAACTCGCTGACTTTCAACTGTGTTCATGAGGCATTTGTTTTGCTTTCTATCTTTATTCTGTTTTTCATGTACTGGCATTGAACTAAAGTGTTATGTTCTCTGCTAGTTATTGGTGAGCCTCTAAAGAAGAGCATTATGAAAGAGTGATGAAATCTAAAAGAAAATCTTAGACATCTTGTAGCATTGCAGAAGTTAATGAGAGAAAGAGGCTCAGAAAATAAGCTCGTAATAGGCTTATTTAAACATAAATTTGTGTTAACTTTCAGAGAGAACTTGGTTTAGACGCTTCACATCTGTCTGCTTCAGTCTTATAAAATGTAAATGCGAAGTAATTAAACCTGATACATTTATTCTGCACCGTTGTTGTGTGGGATTAATTAGAATATATAGGCAAGTACTTTAAAAACACAAAGCATTGTACAGAGGCATAGAAGAATTTCCTAATCACCATGAAAATTATGCATCTTCAATATATCCTTTTACCGACCAGATAAGGAAATGAACTCACGTTCATCGGACACTTCTGTATGCTTGGCTTTTTAGAAGGAATCTCACTTATTCTTCACAATACTGTGAAGAAACTGAGATTCGGAATGTTAATTCACTTTTCTAAAGTCTTGAAATGTATCCTAATTTGTTGTATCTTAAGTGTCCGTGTGAGCTGCCTTTATCTCTGGTATAAAATGGGAAATCAGTCGAGAGCAAACAACAGAGCTGCTCAAAGATAAACACCTACATAACCAGTAGAGTCGAAATGAAGAGAAAGGTCTGTCCTGTGCTTCTGTGCTCTTATGACTTCTTCTCTGGAAGTATTCATTGATTTCAAAAGCCAGGAAGTGCTGGCTGTTGGCAAAGGACACAGAGTAATGCAATCAGGCCGTGGATAATTTTTTTAAAAAGATTAAGAAGAGGAAATCAGGAGATGATGCATACCTAATAATATAAATATATAGTAATTTTTTAATCTTCTTGTTGTCCCAGGGTCTTTTTTAAAGATAAATTATTGGTAGATTGATTGCTGTTTTGTCTGGTCTTTCATGCACAAACCTCACACATCACAGAGAAGCTAGTCTGTAGTTCCTCAAAGCAGAGTGAAAAATTTAAACTTTTTTGGCAAGCAATATGCATATAATATCCTTTTAGATTTCAGTTATTGTTTCTCCTGATCTTTTGTAGTTTCCTCACCTATAATAATTTGACAGTATTTTTTTTGGTTTTTTACTTGACTTCATAGAGTTATTTCTAAGGCATTAAACTTACTTTCCATAGAATAAAATGTATTTCTCTTTGTTCTCGAATTTAACCAGTCTGTGTAATATTTCGTTGTAATAAACTATTATACTCAATAAAAATTAATGTGTTATTTACTTATATAATTATACACATAATTGTAAACCCAATTACAAGGCAACGATTTGGGAAGAAACGAAACTGACTCTTGATAGATTCTGTTTGCTGGTAGCAGAAATATGCAGGCGGAGAGAGTGTTTCTCCTGGTGGTAAGCATTCAGCAGGCAGGAGACATCCGACGGAATGGGGAGCGTCTGCCAACCTTGGAAGTCTGCAAAGTGGAAATGGACTATGAAAGCTTGAGCTAACTGATGTGACAGTAACAGTAACCAGGGACATTTAATAATATGCTCAAGGTCATTCATCCTCACCTTCTGCCTTTCAGGTTCATCAGCAGCTGGTATTGCTTAGCTACCAGCATTTCAAAATGCAGCCTGTGTTTGACTTGCAGTGTTTGACTGGAGACTCAGTTACTTTGGAAGATATGTTGTTCTCTGCAAGGGTGAAACACTTCCACACCTGCTTCACTTAGAAAGAGACAGTTTCTCTCTGTGTCTGGCTTATTTCCACTTCACACAATGTCCAAGGCATGATCTCACTTATATATATGGAATTTTAAAAGTTGAATACATAGTAGCAAAGAGTAGAATAGTGGTTACAAGGGGTGGGGAGCAGACAAACAGGGGGATATTAGTCAATGGGTACAACGTTGTAGTTCTATTGGATCAATAAGTTTTAGAAATCTAATGTACAGCATGATGACTAGAGTTACTAATGCTGTATTGAATACTGGAGATTTGCTAAGTGAGTAGATTTCTGGTGCTCTCACCACACACGCTTGCATACACACGCACACACACATGCACAGGAAAGGTAATGGTGAGATGTGTAAATTAACTTGACTGTAGTAATCATTTCACTATGTATATGCATATAAATCATCATGTTTTACCTCTCAAATATATACAATTTATATTAAAAATAAAATAAAATTTAAAAATTAAAAAAATAGACAGTCTTACTGAACATACTGACCCTTTTTTGCTTTACTGGAAGCCATTACAGGGTTCTTATCAGGAAGCACTCCTCTTTAGAGAACAATTGGAAATTCTTTGATGGGAGAAAAATTTTTTTCAAGTATGGGAGAGTATCCATGTTTCAAAGCATAATTCCTCTAAGAAAAGAAAGAAGACCCATTCTGATGGAAACTTTTGTTCTGTCCCTATTTGGAACTTTTTGAACTTTTTCATTGAACCTAGCATAGAACACACTGGAAAACTCAAAATGCATGACTCAGTAGCAAGGTAACTTTGAAGAGAATATAACTTTCATAGAAGAATATAAGCCTAAAAGCTTTGCTTATATGTAGCAAAACTGAAGCCGACTCTTAATACATACCTAGAAAACCCATATTGATTCTCTGCATTGTACATGGCTCAGTTAGCAATCTCTGCTCTTAAGTAGTTACTTTTTTTCCCTCTGTTTTCTGTGATCTTAACCCTTTTCTTTCCATCCCCTTGTTAGAAGAATATCAATATAAATGTTATCTGAGTACCCAAAAGAGAGGTAGATAGATCAGCTACAAAGCAAAATATTTGCATCATCTAGAAAATGGTGCTAGATGTGGTCCCTATTTTATACAATAGAAGAAAAATGTTAATACAAATGGAAAATAGTGATCTTTTAAATATTTTTCTTATAAATTGCTAGTTGCTTTGGTCCATGTTTTGCATATTGTATATTTTTGTATACTGCTTTGCATTTGACAGATGAAGGCATCGTGAAGCCTGAAAAACCCCCAGGAGAAGCATGGGTACCAAATCTAAGGTGCTGTTTCCTGGAAGACCAGATGCCACTCATTGCTGTGAAGTTTACATATTTGCTTTGACCTTTGGAGGTCTGTTTTGAGTGGTTTCCTGTTTGCTGTAGATTTTGCCTGGAAACAGAATTGTCAATATATTTTCTGTCACATTTTTTTTTTCTGACTAGGAAATATTATAGCATGTTTAATCCTAGGAAAGAGAAATATATCTGCTTTTCAGAACATTCTTCCCTAAGGTAAAATTGTACTCTGTATTTTTTCAGTAGTTGCTATGAATCCTTTGCTGTTATAAATATGTGAACAGCTGTAGTAGTGTGTTACCCCCACTAGATATGTCCTCTTCCCATTTTCTTCTCCTTCCATGTTTGTAGAAATGGGAATTGGGGAAGCTCTTTGAGCCTATTTATAGTCTGAAGTCTCTGAATAAAATATATGTTTGTTAACAATGTTATTGTGATAAGTAATTGTGTGTAGTAATTCCCTGAGTTTCTGGAATCAAAACTAAGCATGGGATTCTCAGTTAAGAAATGTACCAGGTATTGTGAGGGCTACAAAGATGAATATAATAGGACTTTGTCCTAGCGTGATTGGAGAGATAAGACAGGTTATAGGTAAATATAACACAAACTCTGTCATGTAGATTATTGGTTCTCAGATGTCTGGTAAAGACGCTGAATAACGTAAGTTGCTCAAAAGGGCAGAATGTATGAACGTGGGAGCCTTCTTTGAGGGCTTAGCTTGAAGCAATGCCTTTAATAATATCTAGAATTTCTATAGGCAAAGATATGGATGGAAAATCATGCCCAGCTCTGAACTCAGGCAGGTGGAAAACAAGGTGCTTAGCACAACGTCTGGCAGATGGTAAACATCCATTACAGGTTCCAAATGATCCCAGAGATGATGATGATTCCAATGTGTCATTGTGATTAGGAGCACAAGCTCTGGATTTGAATTATTTGGTTTTGAATCCCAGTTCTGCCGTTTGCCAGCTCTGTGACTTTAGGCAAGTTTCTTATACTTTCTGTGCGTCAATTTTCTTATTTGTAAAATGGGAGTAACACTAATACCTAACTTATAGACTTGTTGAGAGTATTAAATTAATACACTAAAGTACCTGTATGCTTCAGTACCTGCCACACCGGATTAGAGATAGTTTGGGACTAGATGGTAAAAAGTTTGAAAGCACAGGGCTTTGTATTCATCCTGTAAGCAATGAATGCCTTTTCAGTCAGGTTATGTATTCCATGAATGATTGTTTTGGTAAATGAAAGTAATGATATGTGTCTATATAATTTTTGCCTGCACTGAGCATCACGCGGACCTTAGTTTACCGACCAGGGATGGAACCCGTGCACCCTGCAGTGGAAGTGCTGAGTCCTAACCACTGGAGACCCAGGGAAGTCCTGAAGTAATTATGTATTAAAAGAAGTGAGGTACATATATGTATATGTATAACTGATTCATTTTGCTGTACACCTGAAACTAACACAACATTGTAAATCAACCATACACCAATAAATATTAAAAAAAAAAAAGGGATTCCATACTTTCATCCCTAGAGTCTTATTCAGAGAGAAAAAAAAGAAGAGAGGGACTCGGGAAGTAAAAACTTAAGCATTTAGAATGCAGTGGGCACTCTTCACCAATGATATATATAAGGCTGGTTTTTGCATAATCAGAATATATGAATCTGGAAACCAAGAGGAGTGAATCCTCTAAATATTACTCATATTTTGGCTCAAAATATTTTTGTTTCTTATTCCCATGATGTTAGGCTATTGATATCTTAGTATTCAAAGCAGGAATGCTTCCACCAGGAACCAAAACAATGGTTTATTGAAATGAAAGTCGTGACATTTATAAGGTCATTTTTAGCTTCTGATGACACCAGACCTACAGAAAACAAGGTTACAGTTCGGCTGATTTATCCTGTTTGTCAATGGAAAATAATATTGGTGCTACACAATGTGTGCAGGCAGGAGGCTATCTAGAACCAGGCAGTTTCTCAGACATCTCCTAGTACTGCCACAGCCAGTGACGGAGGTTAATGGAGGATAATAGCCTCACAATAAAAGCAGGGCAATCATAAGGTGAGGTAACCTGGAGAAAAAGATTTGGATCACCCTAGAGGAAGAAATTTGTAAATACAAACCATGTTTTATGACCAGCTGTAGAAACACAGATGAGAGTTGTGATCCACATATTATAACTTTCCCCATTATCTCTCCCCATTGTTTTTCTTTACGTGTATCAGTTAACCTCTGTACTTTCTCCCCCCCTTACCTTCCTCTACTATTTTTCAGAGTATGGAGTTGGTAATTAACTTTATAAGTGAGTCTATATTTAACTTTAAATTCATATCAAAACTTCATCAACCATGTCAGTCATTGTCTCTATCTTTGGGTCAGCTTCATTCTTTCTCCAGTTCAGTCAGATATGTAGGGGTAACCTGGGTTAGAACCAAAGACTTATAGGTTCTTGTTGGTGGGGTAGATATTTTTCCAGCATATCATGTAGCTGATGAGAATAGTGTTTGTTTTTGTTTGTTTGTTTTTGTTTTTTTAACATTAAGCTAGTTTATCATTGTGCTTTGGAGAACAGTGCCTGGGAATGAGAGTGTGAACTAAAAACAAGTATAGATCTGATTCCTTTACCGTGGCCTGGATGGGAATCTGGACTAGTAAGTGCATCCCAGTAAGAAGTGACAAGCAGCAGTTGTCAAACTGTGTAGGACGTGTCTTTGACAATGACCTGTGACTGTGAAAATCATGCCACTATTGGAATAATCAGATAATCAAAATGAATTAAAGACTTAAATGATCAGCTAATGCTCAGGAAAGCAGGGTCCCCCCAGAATTTTGGAGAATCCAAGGGCTTAGAAAACTCTCACCTGAGAGATATTTACTCCCTACTAACTCCCTGCTAATAAGGAAGAGGTTGATCTGGACAATTGTTGGAAAAATCAAAGTAATGTACAGTAGGTTTATGCCAGCACATTTTCTTCAAGTATCTGAGTAGTAGGAGTGATCTTTGATGTCTACAATAACTTACTTCTGAATATTACATTTATACATGATTGCTATAGCTTTTTGTACAATAAAGGGAAAAAAAGGAAAAAACCTACCGCAATACACACTTTGATGTTGTTGCCTTCAGAACTTTTCACCTATGACCTTTGTAAATTTCGACCAACCTCTTTTTTTCCAGCTTTACTGAAGTATAACAGACAATAAAAATTGGACACAACTACAGTTTAAAATGTGATGTTTTGATATTTGTATGCGTTGTGAAATGATTACCACAGTCATGCTAATTAACTGGTTTTAATCACCTCACATAGTTATCTTTGTGTGTGTGTATGGCAAAAACATTTAAGATCCAGCCTCCTGGCAAATTTCAAATATACAATATAATATTATTAACTATAGTCAGCATCCTGTACGTTAGATCTCTAGAATTTGATTATTCCACGTAACTGAAATTTTGTACCCTCTGACCGACATCTTCCCTACCCCTCCTCTCCTAGCAGACCACCATTTTACTCTCTGCTTTTATATGTATTCTAAATATAAATATAAATGTAAACTTTTTAGATTCTAAATATAAATGAGATCATGCAGTATTTGTCTTTCTGTGCCTGACATTTCACTGAGCATAATGTCCTCTAGGTCCACTCAGGTTGTCACAAGTGACAGGATTCCCTTCTTTTTTAAGGCTAAATAATATTTCTTTATATATATATGTACCACATTTCCTTATCCATTCATCCATCAATGGACACCTGTTTATGCTCCACTGAGGGGCTGTAATCTCACCTGAAATCCTTCGCTCCTGTGAAGGTATTTTTGTGCATGGATAGTTGTTCAAATTGATGTTTCTGTGAATAGAGGAGCACTTGAAACTCCTATTCTGCCATCTTGCTGACATCACTTTCTCTCTGTCTCTCTGTCTCTCTGTCTCTCTGTCTCTCTCTCTCTCTCTCTCTCTCTCTCTCTCTCTCTATATATATATATATATATATATATGTAGAAGTGGTGATTCACTCCTAAATTTTCCTTCATGGTTGCAAACATTATTACTTTTCCAGATAGAGGTAGGACAATCACATTTCAGATTATAAATTAAAGTTTTCCTGACACTAGTTAGAATTTCCTGTGCATGGGCATCAGTCTACAGTAAACCTGTTTTTGTTCCTCAGAGAGAGTTAATTCTCCCTCTTGTTTGTCAACAAAGATATCTTGTGTGGAGAAAATGAAGTGTGCATCCTAAAGGCCACAAAGATGCTAAAAGGGAGCAAATGGATGAAACTCATTGGAATACTGATCTTGGATGATTAGTGAAAAATTAGGACAGAATTAGAGACTGTTGGATTACAAAACAAGAGAAACTACCTCCAAAGCCTTGGTGTATATGTTTTAAGTAGCACCAGAAGTACAGTTATGACCTATGTATTTAGCAGTTTCTGATGCTCTGGGTTACTATCTTTATACTAAAGCATATTCACTAATATCCCAGCTCCTCCATTTTTCTCTCCAGGTGCTGGAAATTTTGGTGCTGCTCAATAGAGGTCTTACCTCTAGAATACACAGAAGACACAAATCTTAAAAATGAAGAACTGGAATGCCATTAATTTGTGCTTCTTTTAATATCTAGTTGTATTTATTTAAAAAAAGTAACAGAGGATTTAGGTATTACTTTGCAGAATGTATTAGTGTTGACGTTCCATCTGACGACTTTAAAAGAGGTTTTAAATTGAATTTTTCAGTGATGTTTATGGGCTTAAATAATGATCCAATGAACAAATATGAACAAAAATTCATGACATGTATAAATATGACTTTCCCCCATACAATTTCCCTGACTGCATTTTCACAGTATTGTTCCAAAAAATTCTATCAATTCTTCCTTGCCCAGGCAGTCTTAACACAAAAGCTACTAGTATTTCTAGATTTTTTTGTGTGTACTTGTATGGGTAGCAGTATAGATTATGAGCTCAAACATAGAATGGAAGATTTGACATTCTGAGACCTGAAAAAAACTCACATGATTCAATGTTTTGGACAAGGAAACTGATGGTAAATTTTTAGTAAAATGTCCTCTGAGATCTAACGTAGGCATGGGCTCTCTTCTGAAATTTTTGCTGCCTCTTATATTTAGAGCTTGTATACAGCTTGAGGGGGAGACACTCTAACTCTTCTTTAAAGGAAGTTTTATTTAACTTTCTCCGAGCAGATGACAGCCTCCTGCCATCTTCCTCCATTGCTCTTTTTTCTGCTCTTTCCTCTCCTTTGAAGATTAGTTCAGCATGTGGGAATAGAAAGCTCTTATTTTCTTTTGTATTTTCTTCTTCCTCAAACTGCTGTCTTAAGAAAATCCAAGTGATGAACTAGAATGTTTGCTAAAAATGTGCTGCTTAATGATATATAGAAAATATACTAAATATTTCCCTAGTCGTTTGAAAAGTAAAGTCTCTAAAAAGTCAAAATCTGGATTTTCACTAGGTGAACATGCTTTAGAATTTGAGGTACATCTGCCCACGATATAGGAAAAATTGATTAAAAATCAAAATATGTAATTAGGTTCGTACCTTTTTTTTCCTACATAGTGAAGTTAATCAACACATGAAAATTCAATGTAATTGAAATAAAATGGTCAGCTTTTGTTTTTCAGTCTTACAGACATTTTTCAAACTCTTGCCAAAATTGCAGACCTAGGTGAAATGTAGTGACAGTTTTCATGGTCTGAAAGAGGGTTGCAGATGTTGGTGAGATATGTGCTACCACTTTTCACTGCTTGACATACCACATCCTGGAAGTCTGTTTCGTTTTAATGTAGACGTTGCTCTGAAATAAGGAAACAAGTTAAGGAAATTACTGCCATATGAAAAACAAATTTCCACTTGAAACTCTAACAAGGGCTGTAACAATATAATACCACCAACTGCTGGGTGTCAAATTCTGCTGAAAGACTTTCAGAAAAACTTTGATAATTATGAATCTATCTTCACCAACGCCTTCCAATTAACTATAAACTTTATCTCACCACCTTCACAAATTCTAGCCCAGGAGAATAATCAACTATCCATAGACATGTTTATTTTAATGTGTGAAATTCATTGTAGAATTTCACAGTAGAATCCAGTGCCTTTTGTTTCAAAGTGAAAAAGTGGGTTTCACCAGCTGGGTTTCAAAGACCATACAAATTGGAGCTGGATGGGCCACTGGAGTGTGAATGAAAGACTTACTGCCTTTGGCCTGCTCATTTGGAGCCCTTTTCTAGCTGTGCACATGTTTTCCCAAACCATTCATCTTGTATTGAATTTCCTGCAAACATACAGATACTTCAGCCCCATTGCACAGCCTACCTAATGCTTTATTCATTGGATTTGATTTATTTATACTGTGCTTATTTCTCCCAGTGCTCTGATGTGAACTTAATACAAATTTTATCCAAGGCAAAGACAGCAGCCAAAACTAGTTTTAATAAAAACAAATACCAGAAAAGTATGGAAAGATGAGTCATGTGTTCTATGCTAGGGATCCTATCAGTAGGGAGCAGTGAGCAATGAGGTTCCAAAGGAGTTCCAAATGTGTTTCAAAAATAAAGATACTTGGCCTCTGAAAATTTTTAGGGAACACAATTGGGTTGGCAGTCACATCCAAAGTAGTACATGAAAGAGAAAGGTAGAAGTTTTGAAGGCAACTTTTTGATGATAACTGAACCATCAGTCTTTAAGACTAATTTATGACTCTTGCCAAGTTTTGTTCCCCCAGGCCTTCAGATATGTTCAGGGAAAATGATATTTTTGAAAGAAATGACATTATACTCTTCTAAAAAGAAATACAAGCAATGTTTTGTGGGACTTCTGCATTTGAGAACTTTTGAAAAGTTTGGTCACCCTGTGTGAAAGCGATTCGACTCTGGATCATATAAGCAGAAGTACTATTTAAGATGAACACGGTGAACTGAGGACCTCGAATTTAATTTTAGAGTAACTGAGAACATAGACTCTGGAGAATTGTACATTTTATAGCCTATGAAAAACACAGCTGATAGCAGATTTCAATAATATTTTTGTCAGACCTGTGAAATCAAGAACACAGAGGCCACTCATGTATTCTAGGTATAAAAGATTTAATATAGTAATGAAAGAGGTACCCAATTGTTGGAAGAGTTGGGGGTCCAGGGAGCCACTGTTGAAGATCTCAGCCTGAAACCTCAAATAGACGGTCGTCAAGTCCTTATCTGGAATCTGCTGCAATTCTTGAGCATCTCCAGGAAGCTCCCAACAACATGCTAAGGTTTCAGTAGTGAGGCTGGTGGTTCTTGGGCTCCCTAGGAAGACTCTAGGTCTCATGTTTGTCCACACATCTGACGGCAATTGCTTCTGGAAAATAATGGCTTCATACAAATCTCATGCATATGCTTCTCATTGGCACGTCCTAACCCAGAACCATGCAAAGGAGAAGGATGGTGGGAATTATAGTCCTTACCTTTACCGTCCTTACCTGAAGTCTTAGAATTGACCTCAGAAGAGAATAGAAGTCATGATAAACTGACAGTGAACTCTCCAGCCTAGTTTTTGAAGGCAATTTCAGAGAAGTACAGGAAATTGTGCTTCAGATATAAAACCTGAAAAATAGGGCTTCCCTGGTGGCGCAGTGGTTGAGAGTCCGCCTGCCGATGCAGGGGACACGGGTTTGTGCCCCGGTCCGGGAAGATCCCACATGCCGCGGAGCGGCTGGGCCCGTGAGCCATGGCCGCTGAGCCTGCGCGTCCGGAGCCTGTGCTCCGCAACGGGAGGGGCCACAACAGTGAGAAGCCCGCGTACCGCAAAAAAAAAAAAACAAAAAAAACCTGACTTTATAAGTTGAGAGTTTAATTTTCCCCCTCCAGTGTCTACTTTACTGGTATTTTTCAGGTTTTTTTTTTTTTTTTTTGTCTATGTGTAGACAAAACATAGAATTCCGGAAGTCTAACTTCTTACTGTTTGGTAAATTACTTTAAGAATGCCACTTCTTAAAGAACGTGACCTAAAAGACAATGGTGAATAGATAGTAAGTATCTGCGCAGCTTATGAACCAGTAAACTCTCCTTTGCTAAGGAAACATATGACAACCCTAGTTCCCAAAGCCACATAATGGAATCCTTGTTCACAAGTTGCTTTGACCATGGGAAGGCATTTGGCTCAACAAGGCTGGTAAGATTCTTCCTCCAGGGAATCTTAGGTGAGTCTGGGCTTTTCCTGAGCACACCAGATCTAACCTTGGGACGTCGGGTTAGCCAAGGTCTGCAGGCCATGTGGACTGGGAAGCTGAGCTATGGAGAGAGAAACAAAGAGAAAGTTGAGAGCAGCAAGATGAGGGGTGAAGTGAGAGCTCGACAACTTTCCAGTTCCTTCTTGCAGTCTCTTTTGGAGACCTGGAGTTGCCGCCCCTGGATTCTGCAAAATATCCCTGTGTCTATCTAGTAAAGTCTACCCCCTCAGTCTGTCTCAGCTATATTTTTGCTTTTCCTTAATATGTCTTGAGTTGGTTTCTGTTACTTGTGATCATAAACCACTAAAAAGGATGTTCATTGTATTTAAAGTACTATTCAATTCAGGAATATCTCAATTTAAGAGCGTCTCTAATGAACAAAATAATGCCACTATTGCCTTCATATTCCCTTTTTGATTCATTTACTCATTTCCACATTCTTATTTTTCCTACAGTCCTGTGATTCTGGAACTTTTAACTGACCCTCCCCCTTCTTTCTCCCATCTTCCTAACTGATAAGAAGATGAGAAGAGAAATAAAATCTGAAACTCAAACCACGTGGTTTAGACTTGCTAAAATTAACAGTAAATGAGAGACCATTAAATTTAATGACCTAAATGAGGCTCTAACAAGCCTTCAAGGTAACCTCTTCCTAATCCTGTGGGGCAAGTAAAGCACAACTTTATTTCTTAGCAATATAATCAAAGCTACACGCCGCAGAGAATGCACTGGATTTCACATCAAATGACAGATCACCAACTTCTCTTTAGCAAGGTAATTGGCCATGCTGGTAAGTATATTATTGTTAATATAAAATATTGTAATAGGTAATAGGAAACCTGAATCAGCAATGGCAGATTTAGAAATGAGTTAAAAATTGGGCAGAGGAACATTTATTGCAATTGACTTTCATATAAGGTAAAAGAGAGACAGAGGGAGGGGGGAAGGGAGGGGGCAGCATTTCTTTTGGGCACAAGGCTTTACTGAAAAAACAAAAGTAAGAAATATATATTACTGGCTGTACCTACTTCATCATTTTCATAAGAAAAAAACATTGACAGTTACTTCATGTATTATTTCTAACCATTGCTTTTGTATTATTGCATTAAAAGCTAATTTTATTCACTTAGGCCAAGACACAAAATGTGACCACAAAGGCATTCAACAGGAAACATTTATGCCCTAAATACTTCAGGCAGCAGAAGAATTTAGATAACTTAGTTTCCTTTAAATAATTTAGGTGTGGCACTTAAAGACACTGAATAGTCCGCCCATGAATTGAGAGGCAAAATTATGGTGCATAATTTTTGATATTTAAATCTTAGATGTCTTTTCTCTTTTATTCCAGCATAATCAATCTGAAAAGAATTGTTTTAAAAGGAACGGGTTATGATAGACTTTCAAAATATCAGCTCGTAGCAGCTCATCAGCACTTTTTTGAATGTTTTGCAAGGAGCTAGAAGATTATAGCCTAATCTAAGGCCCATCTAGTATAAAGCCTTGCTATGTTTCCCTTGAATGACTCACTTTACACAAATCATTTTCCCTTGTATATATATTTCACACTATATTCTCCTTTTATAAAGAAGGACCACAGTCCCCTTGAATGTTTGGTGTATTGCTCTTAAAAGACATTAGTCCTGTAGCAATTAAAAATACTTTCAGTTTTAGAATAGAATAAGGCGTGTTCAGGTACACCAGAGTCATGACAAAGGTTTTGGTACAAAACATTTCAAATACTTTATAGGAGATGTGGATAATGAAGTCACAGAGTTCCTTTCCTTGACCAAGCCAATCAAGCTATCTGCTTGCATCATTACACGAATTGAATTGTTTGGTGTTAAAACACGACAACATTGTTTTAACAAAGCATAATTAAAGTTAAGCTATTAGGATAAGAAAAACTTTCAATAAATTTACATATTGAAGTGGTATGGTTTAGAAATTTTGTTTCTATAATGGGATTTTATTAAATATGTAACATTAAAATTAAGAGAGATAAGCAAATTAAATACTTATAAGCTTATTACATTTGCTAGCTGATTAAATTTAAATAAATAGGTAATTTACCTCTTCATGACTGCTTATTAAAAATGTTTCCAAAGAGAAGAGTTGCAACTGGCTTTTTAAAATGTATTGCTTTTATTGATATTTTACTTGTTTTTCTTTTGTTACCATTATTTTTTTATATTGGCAATATTTTATTTTATTTTAAAATCAACTAAAATGGGGTATAATTGCATACAATAAAATTCCACTTTAGATTTTTGACAGCAGTGTACGCCTGCCTAACTACCATCCCAATCAACAATGCACATTTCCATCCTTCCAGAAAGTTCTTCAGTGCCCATTTGCTGTCACTCTCTCCTGATATCCCATCCTCCAAAATCAGGTAGACCTGAATTCTATTATTATGGGCAGTTTTTTGTGTTCTAGAATTTCTTATACACAAAATCATGCTGTAATTATTTTTGTGTGTCTGCCTTACTTCACTTAGCATAATGCCCGTGAGATTCATCCCTGTTATTGCATGCATCAGTATTTCTTTGCATTTACTTACCTAGCAGCATCATGTTGTATGAATGCATTACAACTTGTTTATCCATTTACCTTTGGACGGACATTTCGGTTGTCTCTAGCTTTTGGCTTTTGCGATATTACATTAAATTAAATTATTTATTAGAATAATTTAAATTCTGAAATAATTTCAAACTTAGAATAACACAAAGAATTTAGTTTTCCTCTAGTCATTTAAGAAGTAGTTGATGATATGATGTTCCATCACCCCAAATACTTTGGTGTATACTTCCTATGAACAAGGACATTCTCCTACATAATCACAACGCAACCATCAAAATTAACATTGATATATTATCATCATTGAATCTATAGACCCTGTTTAAATTTCACCAGTTTTCCCAAGAGTTTAAGCCAAGACTGCATGTTACAATCTCTTTAATGCCCTTCAATCAGAAACAGTTCCTCAGTCTGTCCTTGCCTTTCCTGATCTGAATAATTTTTTAAGATTATTTTTTACAGTTACCTTGTAAAATGTTCCTCAGTTGGGATTTTACCTGGTGATTTTCCATGATTAGATTCAGGTTATGCACTTTTTTGGCAAGACTATCAGAGAAAGAGTGCTGTGTTCTTTTCATTGTATCTGATTAGGTGTTACACAATTTTAATTTATCTGGTTATTGGTGATGTTAACATTGATCATTTGATTAAGGTGGCATCTGCTATGTTTCTCCATGTAAAATTACTCATGTGCCCTTTTGTGATTAATAAGTATTTTGTAGAGAGTTACTCTGAGACCATGTAAATTCCCATTGCTCATCAAACTTTCATCTGTTCATGTTAGCATCCACTGATATTTCTTGGGTAAATTAATATTACTATGCCAAATTGTGATTTTCTAATTCTATCATTTATTTTACATTTATTAGTTGAAATTATGCCAAAAGAAAATGCTTTCTCTTATCAGCACTTATTTATTCATTTATGTCAGTATGGATTCATGGATTCCTATTTTTTAAATGGCTTTTAATCTGCTACAGTCATTATTTTGTTATTCAAATTGTTCTAAATATGGCCATATAGTCTTTTTCAGCTAAGTGTTTTGTTCTTTTAACATGTCTCCATCATTCTTTGAGCACTTTCTTCTTTCTAATACAAGATTTTCCAGGCTAATTTTTAAATTTTCCCTGCTTCATCTTTTTTTTTTTTTTTTTGGCGGTACGCGGGCCTCTCACCGTTGTGGCCTCTCCCGTTGTGGCCTCTCCCGTTGTGGAGCACAGGCTCCGGACGCGCAGGCTCAGTGGCCATGGCTCACGGCCCAGCCGCTCCGCGGCATGTGGGATCCTCCCGAACCGGGGCACAAATCCCTGAGTTCCCCGCATCGGCAAGTGGGCTCCCAACCACTGCGCCACCAGGGAAGACCTGGATTAGACTTTGACTTAAGGGAATGTTATGACTGGTTTGATCTTCTATCCAGACCACTACAACTTTCTCCATATCAGCAATAAGCCTGTTTTGCTTTCTTATCATTTTTGTGTTCACAGGAGTAGTATTTTTAATTTCCTTCAAAAACTTTTCCTTTGCATCCACAATGTGGATGTTTGGTACAAGAGACCTATAGCTTTTGTCCGGTCTTGGCTTTTGACATGCCTTCCTCGCTAAGCTTAATTATTCTAGCTCGTGACTTAAAGTGAGAGATGTGTGACTATTCCTTTCACTTGGACATTAGAGGTCACTCTAGGGTTACTAACTGCCCTAATTTCAGTATCTTTGTGTCTCAGAGACTTAGGAGACCCATGGAGAGGGAGAGATGGGGAATGGCTGGTCCATGGAGCAAGCAGAAGACACACAACATTTATCCATTAAGTTCGCTTTCTTATATGAATGTGGTTTATGGTGCCTCAGAACAACTGCAATGGTAACGTCAAAGATCACTGATCACAGAT
Organism: Aethalodelphis obliquidens; assembly: GCF_003676395.1. Lineage (NCBI taxonomy): Eukaryota > Metazoa > Chordata > Mammalia > Artiodactyla > Delphinidae > Aethalodelphis > Aethalodelphis obliquidens. The sequence goes on along the minus strand of NW_020837950.1, from coordinate 9,168,635 downwards.
CAGTATAACATATATAATAATAATGAAAGAGTTTGAAATATTGCAAGAACTACCAAATGTGACAAAGAGACACGAAGTGAGCAAATGTTGTTGGAAAAATAGCACCAATAGACTTGCTCAGTGCAGGGGAAACAGATGGAGTCTTTCCCTTCAGGAGTCCTAACAAAAGCTCCATTGTGTTTCACTGTGTTTCAGTATGTCATATGTCCATCCCTTGAGTAATTACTGTGGCTAATTAGAGCTGTCTGCTGAAGCCCAATCTCCCAAATCCCCTGGCATGCCTGTAAAGTAGGTGGAAAGTAGCTTTCCACAGGAACTTTGGAATATTGTTTTATAAGAAGAAAACTAAAGGGATGTTAGTGGCAAAACCAAAGGATTTTACTAAATGTCATCATAAAGAATTATTATCCAGCAAAGCTCTGATTCTATTGTAGCTAACTGCCGTTTACACTGCCACAAAGGGCCGATGTACCTCACACAGGAGAGTTTTGAATGTGCCTGAGGTTTTATGGTCACATCATGACCAAGAACACGGGCTTCCTGGGATTGAAAAAGGGGTCAGAGCACTAGGCTACATGTTCACCAGCCTCTCTAAAGCCTCTGCCAGTGTCTGGGCTGCAGATTTTTCTCATCCCCCCCCCCCCCCCCCCCCCCCCCCCCCGATCTTTCTTCATTTCCACAGTGTACTTTTAGCTTACTTCTTCACTTCTTCTGTTTGGTATCTGCCGTCACTTAGTTCCTGATTTTTACCATATTTCTAATTTTCCCTTTCCTAAGCAGAGAATGAAATTTCAAAAATGAAAAAAAAGTCAAGTCCTACATTTCTCATGTTCTTCCAATATGACCATTGAGAAGGACAAATTCATACATTAAACTTTATATGTCACATTTCTCCTCTTTGGGACTTTAGTAGCTACATGGTTTATTGTCTAGGAATAATCAGGTGTATTTGTCTTCTCATTAAGTGAAAATCTGACACATTGTCCCAAAGCAGGTTTTGTCCTGTGAACTCCTGAATAGTTATCAAGCTGGGTGATTTTGTTCTAACGAAAATTATGAAAGATAGAAATTTTAAAGTGTAAATTTGTGTGATTTCTTTTTAAATTCCATATTTAACGTCAGAAAAACATTAGATTAAGAATAAGTTAAGGAAAACTAAATAGAATTATTTGTTAATTCACCTCATGCCAGGTTTTGTAATTCAGTCTTGTGACTTCTCCCTTTCAGTTAAAACATTTTGTTTTCTTAATTGGTTACATCTTTAATGGTTAAAATTTGCTGAATTTGACCATACAAGAAGATCAGACATTGACTTATTTTTGGATCTCAGAAGTGTAGTGGATCTTTGAGAAGTTGGGAGTCACCCATGGGTCATTGTAGCTCACCTGTCCCAGAATGTGGCTGTCAGAATCTTAGCTAAATTTTCTTCTACCTAATTTGCATGTGTGAACCATTAGTCTAGGAGTTCCTGAGCACCAACTCATGAGTACTTTTTGGTCATAGTAACAGCAGATCAGTAAGTTACTCTAAGTGAAGAAGAATATATAGTTACATATTTATGCTATTTACTTGATTTTTTCAAAGTTTAAAACATGATCTTAAAGCATTAGGAGAGATTATAATGTCTACAATATCCATTAGCACTTGACTGGTAATTTGTTTCCACTCAATGCAAAAATACCCAGGGTGAATCCCTTCAAATCACCATTAATAATAATAAACTTTTATGTACCAAGACACATCAGGATTCGGAATCGTGTGTTGTGCTAGTTAGTTAAAATAATAGAAATCTTTTTTTAGGGGAAATTGCTTAACCTCCAAATTCTGAAATGGATGCCACAGGTAACTAAGAGGGTGTGACGAACTAAAGAAACGACCTGAAGAATTACTTGGAGAATGCGTAGAAAAAGCATTTTATTTCTCCTTCATAGATCTTGCTAGCTGGGGTCAGACTATCTGCCACTTCACATTCTGAAGTAAAACAATGTGGAAGCTCTTTTGAAAAAACAAAGAAACAAATAAGAGAAAGCAAACTTTATGCAGCCTTCAGTCAGTAAAAAGTCATAAGCTGTAAGTGGCAACAGTTCTTTCGAATGATGACCACGTTAGTAAAGTAAATTGAATTTGTGTTTAGTCATGATATGAGAAAGTTTTTACAAGCTTTAGAAAAGCATTGATAATAATTATTGTTGAGAAATACTTCGCGATATGCACTTCACAAACACCACCTTTCATTAGGTGCCCTTATTTTTGAAGAGCAGTTGTCAGTTATCTGCGACTACAGATCTAAGAGCTAACTCTAGAGGCGTCTGTCTGTACCCCAGGACGTACTTTGTATTATGAATAAACAGGGCCACATATTGGCACTAGACTATAACCTGGTTTATTTTTGTTTCCTTATCAGTATCTAACATATTGCTTGGCACAAAGAAAGTGCTGAATAAAAGTTTGCTGATCACCCCACACTGAAGTTCTTACTGCACTACAATGGGATGGCTTGTTTACTTTTTTTTTTAAACAAACAAAATAAAGATTTTACTTATTTATTTATTTATTATTTATTTATTTTTAACATCTTTATTGGAGTATAATTGCCTTACAATGGTGTGTTAGTTTCTGCTGTATAACAAAGTGAATCAGTTATACATATACATATGTCTCCATATCTCTTCCCTATTGCGTCTCCCTCCCTCCCACCCTCCCTATCCCACCCGTCTAAGTGGTCACAAAGCACTGAGCTGATCTCCCTGTGCCATGCGGCTGCTTCCCACTAGCTATCTATTTTACATTTGGTAGTGTATACATGTCCATGCCACTCTCTCACTTTGTCCCAGCTTACCCTTCCCCCTCTCCGAATGATTTTATTTATATATTTTACAATGTAAAAAATGTTTTGCTTTGTTTTTATGATATCTCATTTGATGATTCTTCTTTTTGCTTGTACCTTATTTTATTAAAAAAACTTTTTTACTGAAGTATAGTTGATTTACAATATTGTGTTAGTTCCTGCTGTACAGCAAAGTGATCCAGTTATACATATGTGTACATTCTTTTTTATATTCTTTTCCATTATGGTTTATCACAGGATGTTGAATATTGTTCCTTGTGCTCTACAGTAGGACCCTTTTTGATTATTTGACTCATTCAAAGTAGATCCCTGTCTTTTCAACACTGAATCCTCATAGTTAAGTGTCAGGCTTAGCTCCTACCAAGAGTTCAGTAAATATTTGTTCCACAGACAAATGAAAGTTGAATTAATTATGATACCCTTGAATAGGACTAGGTGAGAAATGACCCAAATGTGAGAGCTGAAACCAGAAGTTTATGGTGGATTTTCCCAAAGCCAGACAACAGATTATGGAGACTTGAATTTAAGAACTTGATTTCCTATTAGCACGGCTTATGAGCCCCACACATAAACCTGTTATGCCTGTCGCTGTAAAATCAGAAGTGCTTAATCCCTCACCAGCAGCTATTGTTGAACAATAAGCCATTAGCTTCCACTGCTGATCGCACTGGAATATTTTCTACTTGGAGAATATTTTCTACAAACCAACTCCCCCTTCCTCCCATTAATATCTCCCAATAAAATAGAAAATGTTTGAGAGATTTCAGTACCAAGATAATTTCTGTCTTGCTATTTACATCCTTATTTTCTCTTACTTGATCTAGCTGTCCTTTTGAGATTTTGGTAGTTTCTTGTCACAAAATATCTCTCAAGCCTGTAAAATGTCCTTCATAGTCTCCTGAGTGTGAATAAAATTTGCAGCTTTTAATCCTTCTCCTATAAATCGTCTGTTTAGGTCTTTGACAGTGTGGAGCTGATGCAGCACAGTTGTGCCTGTCTGTATACTTTTCCTTAACTGAAACCACAGACATTTTCCTGCTCTCTGAAGATTCTCCGTGTCTCAAAGGGAGGCTTGTGATGTACCATGCCATGTGATGACACAGCTTGTGGCATAGATATGGAAAAGACAGGGCTTAGTATATGTATATTACATGCTGTCGAGTTTTTCCATGTACAGAATTACATGTAGGGATACAGAGGAGATAATCGAAATAAAAGTATTTGAATTTATGAAATGCTTTAAAATATGTAATAATGGGAAAATAAAATTACAAGTTTTCTAAAATAAATGCTCTAAGAAAAAGAAGGGGAGGGGAATTTTTTCCCTTATTTTCAACAGGGAATTTTTAGTGTTAATTTGTCCTTGCAATATCACTTTCTAATTTATACTATTCTCATTGTTAACACATCTATCATTGCAGATACTGCCAGTGCCTCTTCCGTAGCCCCCCAAGCCCAATCTGGTTTCCACACACAGAACGTTGTTAACTGAACACCTTTGACTCTTGATCTGAGCACTTTGGATCCAGAGCAGGGTGAGCTGTGTGCTAGAGACTTAATGCCCACAGAGCAGCCTACAACCAATGATGGATAGGAAGTTCAGGAATCTGCCCATTGATACAAATACCTCTGAAGTTCTTGTCTCTCTGTTTGCCAGTGGAATAAGTCTTTCTCAAAAGGTAAATTGCTTGATAATGCAACTTTCTGACTCCCTTCACTTCCCTGTTTTGTTCCCCACTCCCTGTGGGTGTTTCCTGGGATTGCTTCCCGAATGAACTGCTTATGTTTAAATCCTTGCCTCAGGGCATCCTTCTGGTGGAAGCCATAGCTCATTCATACTGCAGTGAACTGAGAGCAGAGATTCTAACTGCTTTATCCATTCATCTCACATCATAGCCACAACAGACTTGCACAGAGCTGGCATTCAATGCTGATTGTGACTTTCTGAGTTTTCATAGTAATAAATTTTGCTATGAACACAGATTGGTTTGTAATATTAGACAGTTCCCATGAATCTTCAAGACATGCTATTAAGAACTAGGTAATAGTTATCATGTATTGAGTATCTATAGTGGTTGCTAGATTCTGAGGTAGACATTTAGAAGGGACATCTTATTTTACCTTTTTTTTTTTTTTTTTTTAGATGTTGGGGGTAGGAGTTTATTAATTTATTTTATTTAGTTTTGCTGTGTTGGGTCTTCATTTCTGTGCGAGGGCTTTCTCTAGTTGCGGCAAGCGGGGGCCACTCTTCATCACGGTGCTCTGGCCTCTCACTATCGCGGCCTCTCCTGTTGCAGAGCACAGGCTCCAGAGGCGCAGGCTCAGTAGCTGTGGCTCACGGGCCTAGTTGCTCCGCAGCATGTGGGATCCTCCCAGACCAGGGCTTGAACCCGTGTCTCTCGCACTAGCAGGCAGACTCTCAACCACTGCGCCACCAGGGAAGCCCTCTTATTTTATCTTCATGGAAGGATCAAGAACTGGTTAAGAAGGACATTGTTTCTGGGGTCAGGCTGACTGGTTTCATGGTCCATTGCAACTTTGGAAACCCCAGGAAAAGAATTTTCTTATCTATGCCCATTTCCTCTCCTATAAAATGGGATGAAATTACCCACCGTTTAGGTAGGTACAATGATATATGTAAAGAGTTTAAACAATGCCTCACATACTTAATAAATATTAGCGATAAAAATGGTTAATGAGATATACCATTATGAGAAGAAATGACTCATTAAAGTTGTAGTAAGTGTGATGCAGGGGGTTCAAGGGAACTGCCCAAGGTTGTACAGTTAGAGTGTCTGTCTGGATTTGACACCTTGTCCTTCTGACCTTGAACTCCTCAATCCATCCTCCTCTTCCCATACATACTACTACTACCTTTGTCCCAGCCACTATCATCCTTTACTTAGGTTTCTGCAAAATTCCCTTTTGTTCACTCTGTAGCCAGAGTGATCTTTCTGAAACATTTACAAATCTGAATGTATCACTTTCCTTGAAGGACTACTATTTTTTCTCAGGTTATAATCCAAACTTTTAAATATCCCCTACAGAATCTTTTTTGAATGAATCACTATTTCTGTAGTCAGTACGACTGCCCTATCCCTTCTTTCCCCACTGCATCTCTATCCACCTTCTGCTCAAACTTTGAGCAGTCTCGCCCTGAGACTTTGCATATCTTGATCTCTGAAATTTGAAACTTCTCCCCTACTCCAATCCTCCAGTTCTTCACCCAAAATCACACTTCTTTTAAGCTTTAGCAGAGATTTCATGCCCTCCACATAGTCTCTGTTGACCTCACACCCCCGAGTATGGTGCTACTGTTGGATTGTAGATGGCCACAAAATGTTTGACACCACTTTCTTTCAGGATATGTGATGGGCATTTAACATATGCATTTCATTCAGTGCTACTTTGACCAAGACGTAGGTCTTAAGAGACTGGTAGTGTCCACTCCTTGTGTCTTGGAACACTCCCTCTTAAAGCACTGAACCTCCATATAAGAAGTCTTATTGCTGTGAGGAAACCAAAGCTAACAATATGGAGAGGGTGGAGATAGAGACAGACAGACAGAGGCAGAGAGAAGTGTTTGGGTAGCCTCTGGCTGTTCCAGTCTCCAGCAATTTTAATTATTCTAGCTGAGATCCCAGGCATCATGGTGTAGGGATGAGCCATCCTCTCTGTGCTCTGCTCAAATTGCTGACGCATGGAATTATGAGATATACAAATAACAAAACATTTTGAATTATGAGATATAAAACAACTAATTGTTTTAGCCACTGTGTTTTGGGATAATTTGTAACATAGAAATAGATATCTGAAATTAGTACCTCTCATACATACTTCCATAGCACCCTGTCCTTACCCTACTATAACACTTACCGTAGCATCTCATAATTGTTTCTTATTGTATGTTTCTCCCTTGGGCTTGCAAATACCTCACCTGCAGAGATAGTGTCTGGTTCACCATCATTTAATACATTCCCTAACATAGGTGCTCCATAAATATTTGTTGAATTGAAACAGACCCCCCTAAAACTGAGTTTCTCTGCTGACTTTATGATTAATCTCTCTATCCAAAATTTTATTCCCTTTCCTGTCCTGCATCTGTTCCCCTCAAGACTGAGGAGTATCAAAGAAAACAGGGCATTATAACTGAGCAGCACTTTATGGGGCCTTCCCAGGACAGAACCACCCCCTACCCCCACCACCAATATCCTCTGCCTGTCTTTTATTTGTAGAAAAACTTCATCCTTCTAGGCTTTCCCTAATTTCCAAAGAACAAACTTAATCAGAGAAGTGAGAAAATGCAGAAGCAAAGGAAAACAATCAAGCAAGACAAAATAATAATAGTTTAGCCATTAAACAAAGTCAAGAACATTTAATTCCTCCTCAAGGGCTGTAGATGATATTCTGAGCCATATCCTTGAGCTGTTTTTCAGATACTGAACACCAGTTATTGAAAGTTAACTGCATGCTGACAGCAGGCACAAAGACCCCAGACCAGTTGGAACCAGAATGTTGACTCCTAATTACCTCACCACCAAGCAATCAGAAGAATGTCCACTAGATGATCAGGCACCCTGCGACCCTTTCCCTCATCTTGTCTTTAAAAACCCTTCCCTGAAATCCATGGGGGAGTTAAGGTCTTTTGAACATTAGTTGCCTATACACCTTACTTCGCGTCCTGCAATAAATGCCGCACTTTCTTTCACCACAACTCGGCATCAGTAGATTAGCTTTACTTGGTGAGGGTGAGCAGACCAAGTTTGGTTATGTAACAGAAAGAATGAATTAGATATTATTTATTGATACAAAATTATGGGAAATAAAATAGTTTTCATTATTGCATTATTGATGATAACCTTTTTTATTTTTTTCTCACAAGGTTCCTGTTATCTCTATCACTTTTTCATCAAGTACTTATGGTATATATAATATATTCCAGACATCATGGTGAGTGTTGGGAATATAGCAGGGAACAAGGGAAACACGGCTCTTGCCTTCATGGAATAGATTTTACAAGTTTGTAAGGGTGACAAACAAAAATTTGCATGACTAAAGATATAATCATAAACTATGTAAGTGTATGATTATATCAGCATTTACCAGGGAGTCATAAGATTGCTTGAGAGGTCTGGAAAGCTTTCCTGAGGAAGTAACTTGAAGAATAAGTAGAAATTAGGCAAAGAATTGGGGGTGACCTGGGGTAGGGTAAGCATTCTAGGAAGAGGAAGCAGCTTATAGGAATTCTCCAAATAGCAAAAATCTTTGTGTGTTTAAGGAACTGGAATAAGCCCAGTGGAGCTGGATCTTAGTTTTTTTTAATTCTCAACATTCTAGAAAGGCTTACTTTCATTTTTTCAGCAACAGAGTTTCCCTGTCGTATCTTGTAGGGTTGTTTTCAATTTCAGAGCCCTTTTATTCACCTTCAGAAATCCAAGATTTTAAAAAAAATTAAATCTTAATAAAATAAAGTTAGTTCTTACTGACTCAGAGGTAATTTTTCAAAAGTTCTTGGGTTTAAATATTCTTTTGTCAGCTTAAATTTAATTTCAGGGGTTTTAGAAAAAGAATAATTGTATGCTAATTCTGATCTCAAAATGTCACTGAGAATAATTAACCAGAAAAGAGTATTGTATTTAAATATTTTCCACCAGGATAATTTTTTTTTAAAAACGGTCTTATTCTTCTGGATTTTGAGCACTATCTGTATATGCCTCTGTTTATGTTATTTAATGTTTCTAAATATTTAAATAAAAATTTGAGGAGATTCTGGTGTTAACAGCTTTATGTGCAATAAAATTCATACCAATTTCATTGATGTGGAGTATTATTAAAATATTTACTGGTTTACAATGTAAATATTTACAAAATAATAAGGTTGGCATAATAGCAATAGTTTGATGTCTGAATGAAAAACATTGCCTGCCATATCAGTAAACAAAGGATGTGGCAGCCATCAAGCCATCACATTACAGCCGCCCCCAGAGGGCGAGCCCTAAGGAGACTCAGGATGAGAAAGCACAGGATTCTGGCCCCAGATAGCTGAGGTGCATATCAAAGGGATGATTTCAGTGAGCCCAGACTCTTGCATCTTCCCGTACATAGAAAAGTGCTAAATTCCTTAACTTGAGATATTTGATTTTTTTAATTAACAGTAATCTTTTGATATTCTGACTATCTGGTCTTTGTTGCAAAAACTCCTATATATCCGGCTTCCCTCCTTCCTCTTCGGAGCAGTCCTGCAGAGTTATCTGAGATGTTGTGTCCCAGGCACAAGTCCTCTGTTTTGTCAACAAATAAAACATAATTCTTAACTTTTAAGTTGTGCTTTTTTTTTCAGTAGACAGATGTTACCTATAAATAGAAAGGATGAGTTTAAAATCTTCTTGTTTTTAACTTATAATTTTGTGCTAACAGTTTTATCAGTTAAATTAAATGAGATAATCTGTATAGAATACTTAGAAGACTACTTAGCACATAGTAGCATTAATTTTTTTTTATTGCTGCTTTGCTACATACGTCTCTATGTTTCTTTCCAAATACTTCCCTCCTATTCACCTACAAGAACCTTAACAGCCTCTGAAAAGCAAATAAGTTTTTGTTTACTATTAATCACAAAGTAAGATTGACCCTAAAATATAATGGACCTGAAATCTCTCTTCTCCATAAGCAGAGCTCAGCATCAATGATGACAAAATAGAAATCATTGGACCCCTTGTATCTGAGTAATTCAAGTCCAAAAATACTCTAGCTATTTCTTTCTCTTCCTTGCCATTATTTCTAAAAATCAGCCAATCCTACCATTATGAACACTTGAATGATAGAATAATAAATGATAGAATAATAAATAGACAACTCATCCACCTTGGAGCAGGAAGTGCTTCTCACTTCCAGACCTATAAGAGAGAAGTGCATTTCCTCATTCATTTTACCCCTCCTTGCTACAATCTGGGGTCTCAGTGCCTATGACGCCATGATTCTTTCACTGGCGGGGGCAGGAGTGGGGGTGGAGGGGGTGGAGAGGCAGTCTGTGAATTACTTCTGTCAGAGCTCTCAGTTATCATCTTGTAGAGGTTGTGGTTGAACCCACAATCCAGGAAGATCATTAGTGATCTTATTAAAAAAGCAGGTTCAGGAAAGCTAGATACAAAAAAACAAAGTTACAATTTACTCCTTCATGGAGGGTGGGTAGAGAGTTAAGAGCTGTACATATAACACTGCTTAAGAGAGAGTGTTTGCAGACATTTTGCTAACAGTGAAGTCATGGAGAAAAGGATTGACGAGGGCTAGAGCCAGGTAAGACTCTTTGCTCATAAACTAACATGAAAGAGCACATCTCTTGGCCTGTTTGAATCAGTTTACTTTATATATATTTATTTATTTTTTAACATCTTTATTGGAGTATAATTGCTTTACAATGGTGTGTTAGTTTCTGCTTTATAACAAAGTGAATCAGCTATACATATACATATATCCCCATATCTCCTCCCTCTTGCGTCTCACTCCCACCGTCCCTATCCCACCCCTCTAGGTGGTCACAAAGCACTGAGCTGATCTCCCTGTGCTATGCAGCTTCTTCCCACTAGCTATCTATTTTACATTTTGTAGCGTATATATGTCCATGCCACTCTCTCACTTCATCCCAGCTTACCCTTCCCCCTCCCCGTGTCCTCAAGTCCATTCTCTATGTCTCTGTGTCTTTATTCCTGTCCTACTCTTAGGTTCTTCAGAACCTTTTTTTTTTTTTTTTTAGATTCCATATATAATGTGCTAGCATACGGTATTTGTTTTCTCTTTCTGATTTACTTCACTCTGTATGACAGACTCTAGGTCCATCCACCTCACTACAAATAACTCAATTTTGTTTCTTTTTATGGCTGAGTAATATTCCATTGTATATATGTGCCACATCTTCTTTATCCATTCATCTGTCGATGGACACTTAGGTTGCTTCCATGTGTTGGCTATTGTAAATAGAGCTGCAATGAACATTGTGGTACATGACTCTTTTTGAGTTATAGTTTTCTCAGGGTATATGCCCAGTAGTGGGATTGAATCAGCTTACTTTTAAGCTCTCTTTGCCTTTTCTTAGGGGGCAGGAGATCCAACTCCATCATTGCTGTGTCCTGCTTTCTCCACAGAAGTGCAATGCACTGTGGATTTTATGACTAGTGTCTAGGTCCTGAGGACGCCTCCTTGTTATCTGTAAACTGTGGCACAATCACTAGTGAGGCATTCAGGGATCCCACTGGTTCTGCCACTTCTAAAGCATACCTAAAGCATGAGAGGCTTTGCAGAGCCTGGGGACCCCGTGGTGGCTGAAATCCCTCAGCACGCTGTGCACCAATTCCTTTTTGCAATCTGCCTCCTTCTTGAGGTCTGGCACCTTTGAGGGCTATCTTCCCTCTCCCTCTGTGTTCCTCAGATGGACTCCTCTAGGTCTGATTTATTCTCTCTCTCTAGGAGACATACCTCAGTCTCTTTAGTGTGTTTGGTTTTGGTAAACAGCAGCGAGGAAGGAGATTCTTTCAAGTAACTTTTGCTTACAGTGATGCTACGGTATCTCCATTAAGCAAAGATGTATAGCACAAATTAATACAGTTTAAATGAAGAGATAGCAGAATGTACAAGAACAAAAGAATACTTCCAAAGTCTACCTGAAACATGGAAACAAAAGAAGCAGTAGTTAAGTGAATGCTGTGATAGTTGCTTTGATCATATTAGTGATAGAAGAAAATTAAATTGCATACAGGAATTAAAACAGTATTGTATTTTATATATCTATATCTATCTATATCTAACTATCTAGGCTTTAAAGTTTTCTGACTGAGGAGTTTTTGAAGTGGAATTAGCTGTTTGGGACCAAATTTTAGCTGTAGCTCTTATCACCTGAACAATGGATTTAACATCTCCCACAATGCTGACCTCAATTATTTCTCCAAAGAAGTACATCCCTTATGCCGACAAAGTAGTGAGCATAAGTGCTTCAGTCATCTTTTCTCCCCCTGTATTGACTCACTTGGCCCTTGAAGTTTCCTGAGAGAGCCTTACTGATGCCCTGTGAGACTGCCAGAACCCAGAGAGAGTTGTCTTTCCAAGTTGTTCCAGAGCAGTAATCCTTGTGCCTGGAGATCTACAAAGGCTTTCATAAAAACAGCTATTTCATCTGCTCTCTTCTAACCCTTCTCTCTTATAAATACTAACATTTTACTGCCATCTCCATCCCCTTCCATCCCACTTTTACAAGAACACAAAGTAATTTGGGCGAGTGCCTTATAAGTCTTAATTCATATACAGCCAAAATCAATCTCTCCGTTTCAGTACCTCTCCTAAAACAATAATTTTAGGCAGAATAATGGTCCCCGAAAAGTCCATGCCCGAATCCTTGGAACTTGTAAATGTGTTGCCTTACACAGTAAAGGGGAATTAAGTTGCTGATTGGATGACCTGAAAATAGAGATATTATCCTGGATTATCCATTGAACTCAACATAATCATGAGGATCCTTATAGTTGGAAGAAGGATGTAGAAGAAGAGGGTCAGCGGGAGATGTGATTACATAAGAATGGTTGGAGCACAGAAAATAAACCTTGAGATATAGACATGTGTTGTAAGGAATAATTACATTATTTTAACAAAGGGTTTTTTGATGATCAGTCTGGTGCAGACTTGGAATAACACCATGGCAAGGCATGTGAAAGTGGAATAGGTTTATTACACACACAGGTCCTAGAAGAGGGAACACTCCATGTAGGGGGCCATAACAGGAGAAGCTCCAAGAGGGTGGGCTCACTAAGCATGTGGGGAGCTGAGAGAGAGGGAGGGCCTGTGGGCGAGCACCCTGCGGGTCATGTAGAATAGGCAAGCAAAAGGCATGCGGGAACTTTATTGGTGTGTTTGAATGGCACGAAGTCACAGTCAAGGGAGGGCATGAAAGGGAACTGGCGACAAAGACCAGCCTTATCACACGGGTGCACCTGGCTACCCAGAGAGGACCCTCACAGCCTGTTTGTGGGGATGTTGAGATATCGAGAAAACAGGAAGTTTTTAAAATTTACAATATAATGTACCTGCTCCAATTGGATTGCCAGCTTTTGCAAAGCTCCTATGTCTCATTTCTCAGTGGTGAGTTAGAATATGCAGTGAAAAAGCAAAGCAGACAATGAGATACTTTTCATTCGAACTGGGATTTTGACCTAACGGAAGTTGACCCACAGATTGATAGTGGACTGAGGCTGCTCTTTGTTCTTCCGTGTGTTTAATTCACTCCTTACTAGGAACTAGCATTTACCCAATCATTGGTCTCATATGGCCCAGAGAATAATTCAGGTTGAAAAAAAAATTATAACCTCGCAATAAAAGCACTGACTCTGTGGACAGAATGAGTGTGTTCAAATCCTAGCCCCTTCATGAACGAGGTATGTATAATAGGTGAAGTTATTTAATCACTCTGCATCTTGATTTATTCATCAGTAAAATGTGGAGTATTTCACATTTCAATTCACAGGGCTGTTGTAAGGATTAAAAGAGTTGATATACATCAAGCACTTGGAAGAGTGGTGGCATATACAAGGTACTTAATGAATATGAGTGATCATAATTTTATAGTTGTTTATTATTACCAAGGGGGAAATTCTAGTGTAGTGAAGATCACTGGAATATGGGTCCAAAGACCTGAATTCTTGCCTATATTAGCCATGTGAAAGTGACAGATACAAAAGTCAGGCTAGATTAAACAAAATAAAGAAGGAATTTACTGGCTTATGAAACTCTAATTTCAAGAGTAAGTCTGGTTTTGGGCACAGTTAGATGCTACATTCAGGAATTCAGGAACGATGTTACATTCAGGAATGATGCTACATTCAGGAATGATGATCTCAAATATCTCCTCTTCTCTGTCTTATTTTCTCTCTCTCTCTCTTTCTTGGCATTGCTCTCCTTTAATTGGGATTAATTGTTAGGCAGACATTTTCCATATGACATGTGATGACCTTTGGTAGACCTATGTTTCCAGCTAAGCATCTTATACAGACCCAGAAGAAAAGGAGATCACCTTTTCCTTGATAAATCTAATAGGAGTTAAAAAACACACTCTGCACATATGAGTGGTGTTAGTCACTTTAAAACTACATGATCAGAGAGGGAGAGTGGTGGTTTCCCCCAAACTAAATCAAGGTATTATTTTTAGAATAGTTAACAGATGCTGAGCAGACAAAAATACAACAGATGCTCACTATAGACTCAGCTCTGAAATTTACTAGCTATATGACCTTGGACAAGTGACTCAAGCTTTCTGAATTTTGTTTCTTCAACTATATAATGGGAGTTAATGCCAGATTTGCCTAATTCATTATGTCAATAAGAGGGTTAAATGAAAGAATGTGAGAGCCCTTTGTAAACAGTTAGCCCTATAAGAGCATAAGGAAGCGATATTATCCTCTCCTTGACTTTTCTCGGGTTTGAAGCATCTATCACTCCCACTATTTCCTATTTATTTAAATTGATGTGCTTTAAAAAATCTCCTTCTTGAATCCATTCAGTAAAATATTAAGCCAAATAAAAGGCAGCCTGGACTTCTATAGATTATATTAATCACATCAGCCCAACTCAACACACCGTCATTTATCATTACTCTTTGTTGATTACATGTCAGCCAGTCTTGAATCCATTTCATGGGAGCCCTACCAATACTAATTCATTCTAATTAGTGAGACTCTGCATCTCTGTGACAGAGCAGTAGACATTTTGCTCAAGAGCACTTTTTCCCAGCAGTGTAGTGACTGCATTCCTTCTTTTACCCCCGTTTTGCTGGTTGTACTTAAAATGGCTCTGAAGTTTACATGTTGCAATATGCTTTACTACTCAGAGTACACTCTCAGGTAAAAGTGACCTAATCTTTTTTTTCTTTAAACAGTATTTCATTTCATTATTTTGTCAGAAATGGAAATGATATGAGCACCGCTAGCTCTCAGGACTGTCCTCTTCGACCTGTAAAGGATGTATTACAATACAAACGCCAGTAGCTTCTTCAGACCATCGCACCTTACTGCAACCGTAATCAAAGACGAATAGTGCTTTTTGCGAAAAATTGATTCTGCAAACCTCACTCACTGACTCCTCATCTAACAATCTTTGTGGGGTATTATAATTCCCATTCTACAGATTAGGTGCATGAGGTTCTGAAAACAAACATGTTTAGCACAGCATTACACAGTTTGGAAGTGGTCATAGCAGGACTCAGCCACACATCTAACAGCAGAGATCCACGGCCTCACCCTGCATCCCAGATGAGAAGGGTTTGGGAAGTAAGTCATGCAGTGTACAGAACAGCCACCTCTGACTGACATTTCTACTCATGGCAGGTTGTTGTGTTCAACAACTGGAGTATATGGAGGTTTCAGCGGCAAGTGCAGAAAAGGGCATTTGTTGTGCTCTGGGAGCTTTGAATCAAGTCATGGCGAGTCAAGAGGGCTACCCTGACACCTGATGCACACTGCAGGTTGCTAAGTCTAGAACGGGTGGTTTTTAATTCTTTCTGTCATTTTGTCTTAAAAATATTTTTAGCAATTTTATGGAGGTACAATTGACATAATCAGCTGCAATATTTAAATTATACAATTTTGTAACTCTTGCCGTATTTAGACACATAGGAAACCATCACCAAAATCAAGATAAGGAAAATGTTCTTCACTCCCTGTGTCCTTCTGTCTCTTGATAATTTCTTCCATTCTCCCCTCCTACATCACTCCCCCTACCTCCAGGCAACCAGTGATCCACTTTCTGTCACTATAGATTAGTTTTCAATTTTCAGAACTTTTTGTAAATTAAATCCTATAATACATACTTCTTATTTTTTCCTCTGGCTTTTGTCACTCAGCATAATAATTTTGAGACACATCAAGGTTGTGGCATGTATCTGTAATTCTTCGTATGGATATATCACAGTATCCATTCACTTCTTTTTTTAAAATTTTATTAAAGTATAGTTGATTTACTGTACCTGTGTATATTAACACACCTATATGTTGTGTTAATTTCTGCTGTACAGCAAAGTGATTCAGTTATACATATTCTTTTTCATATTCTTTTCCATAATGATTTATCACAGGATATTGAATATAGTTCCATGTGCTGTACAGTAGGACCTTGTTGTTTATCCATCCTGTATATAATAGTTTGCATCTGCTAATCCCAAACTCCCAGACCTTTCCTCTCCCACTGCCCGCCCCCCTCCCCCTTGGCAACCACAAGTCTGTTCTCTATGTCTGCGAGTCTGTTTCTGTTTCATAGATATGTTCATTTGTGTTGTATTTTAGATTCCACATATAAGTGATATCATATTGTATTTGTCTTTCTCTTTCTAACTTACTTTGCTTAGTATAACGTCTAGGTTCATCCATGTTGCTGCAAATGGCATTGTTTCATTATATTTTACAGCTGAGTAATATTCCATTGTATATATATATATACAGACCACATCTTTATCTATTCGTCTGTTGATGGACATTTAGGTTGTTTCCATGTCTTGGCTATTGTAAATAGTGCTTCTATGAACATAGGGGTGCATGTATCTTTTTGAATTACTGTTTTGTCTGGATATATGTCCAGGAGTGGGCTTGCTAGATCATATGGCAACTCTATTTTTGTTTTTTTGAGGAACTTCCATACTGTTTTCCATAGTGGCTGCACCAATTTACATTCCCAACAACAGTGTTCCCTTCACTTATTGATGGGCATTTGGCTTGTTTCCAGTTTCTGTCTGTTACAAATAAAACTGCTATGGACACTCATATACAAGTCTTTGTGTGGTCTTAAACTTTCAGTTCTCTTGAGTAAACACCTGGGAGTAGAATGGCTGGGTCATAGAATAAGTGCATATTTAAGTTTTCAAGAATCTTCCAGTTTTCAAAAGAGATTACAACACTTACATTTCACCCATAGTGTATGAAAGTTCCAGTTGCTCTACATCTTTGTCATTATTCAGTAAAGTCAATAAAAGTTATTTAAAATAATTTTTAATGAAAAGATGTCTGTTTTAGCCAATCTAATAAGTGTAGAGTGTTATCTAGTGTCTCTAATTTGCATTTTCCTAAAGACTAGTGATGTTCAGCATCTTTTCTTGTTCTTATTTGGCATCTGTATATCTTCACTTGTGAAGTGTCTGACCAAATATTTGTTTAATTTTTAATATGGTTGTTTTCTTATAATTGACTTTTTAGAGTTCTATATACTGATACATTCTGGATTTAAGTCTTTTTTTAGATATGTGATTTGCAAATATTTTCTCCCATTCTTCAACTTGTCTTTTTATTATCTTAACAGTGTCTTTCAAAGAGCAGAAGTTTTGAATTTAATGAAATCCAATTTACTATTGTTTTCTTTTATACATTATGCTTTTGGCTTCATAGCTAAGAAAGTTTTGCCTGATGCATGGGCCCAAAGGTTTTCTTTCACTTTCTTCCAGAAGTTTTATAATTTTAGGTTTTAAGTTTGCATTTATGATTCATTTTGAGTTAATTTTTATATGATTCAAGCTATGAAATAAAGTTAAATTTTTTTTTGCATATGGATAACCATTGTTCAAGCATCTCTTGTTGAAAAGACTACCTTTTCTTCACTAAATTGCCTTTGCATGTTTTTAAATATCAATTGGCCATATATGTATAGATCTACTTCTGTACTTTGTTCTGTTCCAATGATTCACCTGTATTTATGCCAATGCTACATATCTTGAATACTGTAGTATTAGTTCCCCAACTTTATTCTTTTTCAAATATATTTTTAGCTATTTTAGGTCCTTATGAATTTTCTTTTTGCATATGAGTCAACTAGTTAATTCTACAAAGATAAATGATATTATGGGTAATACTTTCATTGCTCATGAGTGAATACCAAGAGTGGAATTGTGTTACCATATGGAAAGTATATGTTTAACATTTTAAGAAACTGCTAAACATATTTCCAAAGTTGTTATAACCATGTTAAATTTTTCCAGCGGTGTGTGAAAGTCTACAATCTCTGCAATACTTGGTATGGTCAGTCTTTTTAAGTTTAGTCATTTGAATATATGTGTAGTGGCATCTCTTTGTGGTTTGAGCATCCTCCTTAATAACAAATGATGTTGAGCAACTCTTCATGTGCTTATTTGCTATCCATATATCATCTTTGGTGAAGTATCTGTCTAAATATTTTCCCAATTTTTAATTTACTTGTTTTCTTATTATTGAGTTTTGATATTTAAAATATTATATTCTTTATATCAGTCCTTCATCATAATATGATTTGCAGATACTTTCTCTTCATGTTTGGCTGTTATTTTACATTCTCTTAACAGTAATTTTCAAGAGCAGAGTTTAAAATTCATTCTTTTATGGATTGTGTGTTTAATTTTGTATATGAGAAATCTTTGCCTAACCCAAAGCTACAAAAAATATGTACATTAAAAAGTCTTGTACATGTATGTTCATAGTAGCTTTATGTGTAACAGTGAAAAACTAAAAATAACAATGTTCATCAACATGTGACTGGATTTGCAAATGTATTTTATCCATGCCATGGAATACTACTCAGCCATAAAAAAGAATGACCTACTGAAACATGTTACAACATGGATGAATCTCAAAATAATTATGCTGAGTGAAAGACACAAGACTTAAAATGTTACATGCTGTATGAGTCCATTTATATAATAGCCTAGAAAATTCAAACTAATTTAAAGTCAGAAGCAAATCAGTAGTTGCTTGTAGATGAAAATTAAGGGTAGAAAGGGAGAGTGGGAAGGAATAAAATGGGATGTGATGAAACTTTGGGGAGTGATTTACTAACTTGATTGTGAGAACGGGTTTGAAAGAACATACTTACACCTCCCATAGTGCAACTAATCAAATTGTTCACTTTAAATATATTCAGTTTACTGTATGTCAACTATTCTTCAATAAAGCTGTTAAAACAATTTAGTGGAATCTGACTGAGATTTCCTCCAGACTCAGAAGAAGAACGTGCCAAGTCGAAATGGACGATTAGGGATAAAGAGGAGCATTGTTTTCTGAATGGATTCCAAGTATCTTGCTTATTCACTACATGGGTTACATAATTTAAAAACTGAAAATCTACATAAGACTCAGCAGAAAAGTAAAAACAAAAAAATATGGTTTATACATACTCTTTCAGCTTTTTACCTCTTATGGTTCTGTCAAGAAGAACTACTGGGCCACCTGGATGACACAGTCACAACACTGATCAGATGGGAAGGAATTGAGTCAAATTAAAGCATAACTGCAAATTGTACAGCCACAATGAAAGCAAATATGTTGTGGTAATTTGGTTGCGCACCTGAAACAGTTATGCAGAATTTTGTAAATGGAGTGGAAAAAGAGCTGAGATACCTTATACAGAGAAGAAAGTGGGGTAATTTGGCAAGAGTCTCTTGGGTGGTAATTCAAATTCACCATCCCTCCCAAATAACTATGCAATTTGACAGTACAAGTGATATTATAGATGAAAAGATGTTTTAATGTACTCTTCTGGTGAAAGCTGGACAAAGCTTACTAATGGCCATTGAGATTGATTAATATCAACAGGGACACAGTATCCCACAGCAGCCAGGGTATTAGTTATGGCCCTGTTTATTTTCACATTAAGCTAGAATCAAGTCTATGTCTTTACTTGTTTGCTTGGCAAAAACCTAGTATCACACCCTTGGGGTCCCCATTCTGGAATGATTAGGAACTCAAGGGACCTGTATAATCCAAAGGAAGTTGCATATGGTTTCCCTTTCCATCAGGAAAAAGCCCTCATGTTCCCAAGTTCGTCACTGCCATGGGTGTCCTTGATTCTAGCTGCCCCAAGACCAGCTAATCAGACATTCCCAGTCTCTCCCTCACTGGGGCTTCAGGATGCAACAAAGTCTCTTTCCTGGACTCCATGTCCAAAGAGGGAAATGTCATAAGTTACAGTTTTCCCTCTGGAGTGTCTAACCTTGGCCCTAATGGCTGCAGCTTTAGAGTCTGTCCTGGCAGGAGCCTCCATTGCTCTTTTCCTTCAATCCTCACCCCTCAGAGGCACTGGCCCTGGAGTAGATTCAGGTATTCACCTGGTGAAACCAGCAGATACTGAAGCCTTGCCAATCCTAGGGTGTAGGAAGTGGATCAGTTTTATGCCAGGGGTTTAGATAATTTGCTTTCAATTTCCCAAAACCTTCTGGTTTATTCTCTGTTGTCTAGCACTACCACCAACTTTTTTTTTTTTTTTAAGCCACAAAGTTGAATGGCTTATCAGGAAAAGCCTATATTATAAAAACCTCAAGGCCTGTTATCCTTCCTGGAAGTGAGAGCACAGAATACTTTCCCTAATTTTGCCCCTCAATTCCCTCCCTTTTTCTCCAACCCTGACCTTTCTTTCCTTAACATTACAATATATATAATTTAAAAAGTGCTTGATTTGATAGCCAATTAAAGAATATGGTAGAAAATTTAAAATGTGGGTTGAAAAATACACTACTATATCTAAGTGGTAGAAAAAGTGGGACTATACATTACACTTCTGCAACAAAAATAAGAGATGCATGGCCATTGTATCAGCAGAAGATGCTAACCCTTCTTCCTCTGACTTGTAAACTTACAGCTTTGGGTCAGTGCAAGCATGTCAAAAAGTATCCTGACTGTGCTTTGTTGAAGTTTAGGGACTTCCATGAATAATCAGTCTAGAGTAGGATATTTCTGTCACAACTGAAAAAAGTCAGTGAAATGAATGTATGCCTTTTAAATATTGACATTCACTCCTGAAGAATAAATATACCTTCTCTTCACAGCTGAAAATTCCCAATTTGCCTTTTGTTTTTAGGCTTTGGTATCTCCAGGCATAGTCATACTATCACCTATGACAACCTGGTTACTTGCTCTGTTTAAATGGCCTTCCTGGCCAGTGGTCCATCCTACAGGTCTTCAGGAGCAGAAGCCATCAGGATGCTTTGAAGCCATGTTTGGAAATTCCCTACCTACATCTCTTTCTTTCTTTTCCCACATCTGGCCATGCATTTCCTCCTGCGTTGTGTGGTCTTGGGGCAGGGTGGGGAGGGCAGGGGTTAAGAGACTTTCTCATAGATTGGAGGAGAGAAAAGTAAATGAGAGAGAGTTCTGCAGCCCTTTGGAATGGTTGTTTAAGGTAAAATTAACTGGACAGAGACACATAGTTATTCCCAGAATAAACTCAAATCAGGCAGAAATGCAACTTTGCATATTGCTTTGTATTTTCCTTTATTCTTCAGGTGGATGCATTTTGAAAGAGGTAATCCAAACTTAAAAGAGGGAAAGTGAATGCAGTTAATGGCATATACGACATTTATTGGCTCTTATGTAAAGTAATGGGGTTAGCAGGGAAGAAAAAGTTAAGAGGAGGGAACTCAGCATATTTGAAAAATATACTAATATACAAAAATATACTAACAGGACCTAATGAAAGTTCAAAGCTTTTGCACAGCAAAGGAAACCATAAACAAGACCAAAAGACAACCCTCAGAATGGGAGAAAATATTTGCAAATGAAGCAACTGACAAAGGATTAATCTCCAAAATTTACAAGCAGCTCAATAACAAAAAATCAAACAACCCAATCCAAAAATGGGTAGAAGACCTAAATAGACATTTCTCCAAAGAAGGTATACAGATTGCCAACAAACACATGAAAGGATGCTCAACATCACTAATCATTAGAGAAATGCAAATCAAAACTACAATGAGGTATCACCTCACACTGGTCAGAATGGCCATCATCAAAAAGTCTACACGGCAGTGTTGGTGGGAATGTAAATCGATACAGCCACTATGGAGAACAGTATGGAGATTCCTTAGAAAACTAAAAATAGAACTACCATACAACACAGCAATCTCACTACTGGGCATATACACTGAGAAAACCATAATTCAAAAAGAGTCATGTACCACAATGTTCACTGAAGCACTATTTGCAATAGCCAGGACATGGAAGCAACGTAAATGTCCATTGACAGATGAATGGATAAAGAAGATGTGGCACATATATACAATGGAATATTACTCAGCCATAAAAAGAAATGAAATTGAATTATTTGTAGTGAGGTGGGTGGACCTAGAGTCTGTCATACAGAGTGAAGTAAGTCAGAAAGAGAAAAGCAAATACTGTATGCTAACACATGTATATGGAATCTAAAAAAAACAAAAATAGTTCTGATGAACCTAGAGGCAGGACAGAAATTAAGACACAGATGTAGAGAATGGACTTGAGGACATGGCGAAGGGGAAGTAGGTGAGTTGGGATGAAGTGAGAGAGTAGCATTGACATATATGCACTACAAAATGTAAAATAGATAGCTAGTGGGAAGCAGCCACATTGCACAGGGAGATCAGCTCGGTGTTTTGTGACCACCTACAGGGGTGGGATAGGGAAGGTGGGAGGGAGAGGCAAGAGGGAGGTGATCTGGGGATATATGTGTATGTATAGCTGATTCACTTTGTTATACAGCAGAAACTAACACGACACTGTAAAGCAATTATACTCCAATAAAGATGCTAAATTAAAAAAATACCTCCTTCAACAACCCCAGTTTAGAGGTAAAACTGAGACCCAGCGAATGCCCAATGACACAAAGCCAGGTGGTGAGAGAGCCAGAATTGGGACTCTAATCCTCTAACAACCAGATTCCCTAATTCACATTTCAGTTTACTTTTCATGCCAATATTGAATCTCTCTATACTCTCTCAAATGTTCAGTTTTCCAGATATGTTGATTTTATTTTTTCTCATATCTCAAGTAGGGATTTCATCCATGTCAATTTAGCCAAACTGTTTGATATATTTTACCCAAGAGTCCATGTTTACTCCTTGATAGCTTATAGCTACGGAAAGACAATGATGCTCTATATACCTGGTGTGTATATTGTACATGACACTGGGGGCCTAAAGCATCACAATGACCATGGGGCTCATAGCAGAATCATCAACCAGCTGACTTTTAATGAGGTGTTTATACCCCAAAATAACACATCAGCACATTCTTAAGTGAAACGATGCATAATTAAACCCAGCGCACGTAAAAGTTTTATGTATGCTCAATCAGTGGTCCTACCCAAACAGCATTTTCTCTTCTCTGTTTGATTGAATAAATTCAGCCAGGAGGACAGAGGTTTTCTGAACCACATTGCTAGAGGGAAAGGTGTTGAAATAAATTCAATTATGCATTTCTGAATAAAACTAGAAGAATATAATAAGTACCCACTATATTCATTCAAGGACACAAAATAACAGCTTTTATGGACTTCTAATTTTTAAAAAGATAGTTTGTTTCTAGTGCCAAGAAAAAAGAGCGCCTGCTGCCACTTAGACCTATTGAAAGGATTCATTGTGAAATAAACCCTTTAATATAGCGTATGGCCAAAACAAGGTATACAGTAAATGTTATTATTTTGTTGCCTTTTATAATTTAGTCTTTTGAAATTCTCACCCTTTTGAAGCCAGTGGTATTATGTAGTTTCTACAAGTAAGTCTCTTGGATATAAAGCAAAAAATAACTTGTCCCAATTATGAAAACAAATTGAGTCAAGTCACTATTAGGTTTAGGAATCCCTAAATCTCTGTTGATAGACTTAACATAGTCTACTAAAAACTGTTGAAAAAAAAACCAAAACCTCAGAAAACTTAGAACCGGGAGGAACCCACTGAACTATCTAATCTATCACTCATTTAAGGAAGAATTTCTCCCTAAAATATTGCTTATGACAAGTGTGACTGTTAGATTTTAAATGATATTTCATTCTCATTTCTAGGCAGGACTCCATGGTCCTTATTCCCCATCTCTCTCTGGAGCTTACTCCAGTAAGCCATATTTCAACACATTAAATAAGGAATCGTCTAATGTAAACTGTGCTACTATAATTCCCATTGAAACTCTATTAAGCAAAGAAAAGCTGTCAAGTATAAAATCTGCTGATCCTTAGGGATGAATTGGAGGACATTTTTGCTTTAACGGCTTCATGCTTTGCCAAGTCATAATTCACTTATATGTCTATCAACAGCTTCATCAGTGTGTGTGTTTGACTTTCCTGAGAATGACATTATAGCAACTTTCCTTACTATGCAAAGTTATTGCCTTGAAACCTCCAAGTGGGAAAATGAAAGCTTTTAGTTAACTCTGCAGTGACGGAATACATTATAGAACTTGGCTCTATTGTTTATATCACAATAAACGTTTTTGCTTCTTAAGAAACCTTAGGGATGAACTAGGCAGCACAAACTGAGTGATTTTAACCACAAGAAACTGTAGTAATTCTCCTAAAGTGTTTTTCTTGGATTACTTTGTAGCATCAAGGAATTGAATTTAATAATAAAATTCTAGCAGATTTTCAGAGTTAACAAAGTAATGAAATTATCGATATAGGAAGAGAATAAAAGGGACTAGCTTTGTTCTTATTTATTTTTAACCTTTTAAAATAATGCAGGAAATATTGAAGTTATATTTTACATGTTGTCTACCTATAAAATTAAAAGAAATATATCCTACTTCACCTGGGAGTGGATTTAAGTAAATTACAGTGTAATGGAACATTGATATTTATATGAAAAACCTTATAGAATGAACATATATATTTGCATGTATATATATATATGTGTGTGTGTGTGTGTGTATATATATATATATGTATATATATATATATATATACCTATATGTGTGTGTATATATGAATATAAACCACACATGCATACACACACGCACATACACAAACACACATATGTTTGTGTGCTTATCTGAGAGGAAAAGCCAGCTACCTGCACTGCTGCTGCTGGGCCATATTAAGAAGAATCTAGGGCTTATGCCAACATTTAGTTGCCTGTGTCAGGACCAGGTGAGAAGAAATGCTGTTCAAGTTGCAATTTGGAAATCTGTGCCATGATTCTCTTACTCAGAGATGAATATCTAGGAGTGAGTTAAAAAACACTGTTTTTCCTGCCTCTTATGCTTCTTGCTGCCCAGTTTCAGAATCTTCATACTTTTTCTCCTCTGAAGAGTTATTCCCAGAAAGAGCTCAATGCCTGCATTAGAAGACTCTAAGGATAGTTGAAGCACTATTTGGACTAAAAGCAGAGAGTAGTTGAGGAGCAGAGGTTGAGAGAGACAATGCTTGCTTGTCCACAGTTTACAGGAATAGCAATGACCCTGTGAGACCCAAGGGAGAAAGGACACACCTAGGACCTCAGAAGCTGCTACTACCGACTTGCACTACAAACAACGAACTATGAGGAAACCATGATGGGACATTTTTCTATAGAAGGTGGCCTCTGTGGTCCTCACTAGCCTACAAGGTTATAACACTTCCACAGGTGAAAAGGGTTGCCCCACTTTTGTGGCACGTGGGGTTCTCAAGCCACAGAGACTGAGTCAATATTCAAATGTATGTATCTTACTGAGGAAGGAATGAAGGACCGAGGAAGGGACAGCCCACGCAGCCAGGGAAAGATGTGGTGTCAGCAGGAAGCTAGCTCCTGCCTGACCCCACGGAGAGCTCTGGAGTATAATCACAGAGTTGATCCAGCTCTGAAGCAAGGGGCAGTCTTTTCTATCCCGGTGTCATCAGCTGCTGGCTGCTTCACTGGTGCAGGAAGCAGCAGAGAGGAAGGAGGCACAATCTCTCCAGCCAGGTTTCTTCCACCTGCGGAGAAGAATTCTCTAAGGGAGGGTGCATTTATGGACTCAGCAGCCAACGCTCAAAAGGGGAGTAGGGCAGGGGACTAAAATGTCTACTACAGTTCTCTATTAATGATGCACCCAGATATTTCTGGTGGAGTGAAATTTCATTGTCAGTTCTTTTCCATTTTAATTTTTTCTGCAAAATTATGTAACAGTGTCCTGTGGATCAGGAAATAGACTAACCATCTTATCTCACACTTTCAAAAGGCCATGGTAATTTTTATTTTAATACCAGAAATGTATCAACTTATCCTTTTGAGGTTTTTTCCGCAATTTCAATTTTTTATCCTAATCATTTTTCCATTGTGAAATACCCTTCAGGCCATAGAGGAAAAATTAAATCTTTCTCCACCATGTTCTTCTCATGCTAGTCTTACATCAGAATAATTGTTTTTTCTCAGTATCACTGAGTTTTAGTGATATGTCATAATTAGTTTTAGAAAGTGAACAGCAGAGGATTTTCTAAACAAACATAAAGCATGTGGATACTTATTGATTTGTCTGTGGATGAATTAGGGAAATCTGACATCATCCCATTTGCGGTCTACTATTATTCAAGTATTTGGTGCAGAGGGCTCTGAATAAAGACTGAAATTATATTCAGGATCATAGTTTCCTCAGAATTTATGGAGGAACAAGCAGTATATTTCTTCCTCTTATAGATTGTAAGTCCTGGCTAATGAAAAATCAATGACTGGAACTCACTGTTCGTTGCCCACCAAATGTTTATCTCCTACTACTTTGCTAACAGTACTCTGATTTTGTTTGAGGTAGCAATATAGCAGGCCCTAGGTCATAGGTCTCAATTTGTGTAAACCAACAATGACAATCATTTTCCCAATGTTCTCAGTTTCCTTTGTAGCTTGGGGTGGCCATGTCACTCCCTTATGAGACTAAAACCCAAGCATAATTCTCTTGGGAGACAGGCGTGGGCAGTTTTGAAAAATATATGTTGTGACTCCTTCCCCTTTGTTCTTAAGTTACAAGTGCTACACCTGAAGCTATAGAAGGCATTTGTGATCATGGAGGAAAGGCCTAATGAATCATAAGGACACTGTTCTGTATAGCTTGGCTAAATAAATAAATAAATATTTTAAAATTTGTGATTTGTGAGAAACATAAAGTCCAAATTGTTTAAGTTCACTGTGTCAGATTTTTCTGTGACGTGCAACTGAACACATTCTTGACAGGTATTTAACAGTTTAAGGGCCAGGCACCTTGTCACCCTTGGATGAACCATGGTGTAAAATGCACAAAGGAAGGATTAGTTAGCTTATATAGATACTCCATCATTTCACCGAATCTTTATTCATTGCATATCATCATCACATTTGACATTTTTTCTTGCTTCTTTATTTGGCATTTTTATTATCTGTCTACAACACTAGAATATATGTTCCTCACAGCGTGGGCTTCGTGGGTCTCATTCACTATTTCATCTCCACTCCCCGGCAGAGTGCCTAGCATGGAATATGCATTAGCCTATGATATCTTGTTGATTCAACAAATGAATATCTGGCCTGTGCTGAAGCAGAAACTAAGACTCAGAGTGTAAGACAGAAATATTTGGCCGTGGGCCTGCAAAATCAGAAGTTCCCTTTCCAGAATAGATGAAATGGGGTCCATGGGGGAAAGTGGGGTGAGGGTAAGAAGAGGAATGTGGTAGAAGGACAACTGGGAATGGAGAAAAAGTTGTATAAATAGTGGAATCTGCTAACTGAGAAGGAGAAGTGTTTTCCATTCCCAAACCAAATGGGATGGACTCCCAGATGAGCTGTCCTCAATTTTAGTCACTATCTTTAGACATTTGCTCTTTATCAGACAGGAATAATTGTAAAAATTTAGAACATAAAGAGGCTGTGTGTAAAGAGTTAACAAAATCATTTATTCCTTCTGTATGAAAATTTGAACTTCAGTTAACTTCCTAGTTTTTTCTCTGAAAACCTGATAAAAATGAAAATTCAACTACGTTACTAGACAACATTGCTTATGGTATAAACACACTTTATCGGTAAATTTCATTTGGAATTGGAGAAATTATAAATAAATTAAAATACCTGATGGCAATGCCATTATTTTGGGCTTTTCTGAACGTGATCATTCTTTTTTTTTTTTTAATTAATTAATTTATTCATTTATTTATTTAGGGCTGTGTTGGGTCTTCGTTTCTGTGCGTGGGCTTTCTCCAGTTGTGGCGAGCCGGGGCCACTCTTCATCGCGGTGCGCGGGCTTCTCACTATCGCGGCCTCTCTTGTTGCAGAGCACAAGCTC
Organism: Aethalodelphis obliquidens; assembly: GCF_003676395.1. NCBI lineage: Eukaryota > Metazoa > Chordata > Mammalia > Artiodactyla > Delphinidae > Aethalodelphis > Aethalodelphis obliquidens. The sequence continues at coordinate 9,140,801 of NW_020837950.1, read as the reverse complement.
CAGACGCACAAGCTCAGCAGTTGTGGCACACAGGCCTAGTTGCTCCACAGCATGTGGGATCTCCCCAGACCAGGGCTCGAACCTGTGTCCCCTGCATCAGCAGGCAGACTCTCAACCACTGCGCCACCAGGGAAGCCCTGAATGTGATCATTCTTAATGGTGAATATCCCTTGCAGGAATCCTGGAAAATATGTCTATGGAATTGGTATAAGAGATAAAAGTCTCTCCCACTTGCCCATCATTCCCTTGCACTTGGATGAAGCAACAATGTTTAAAACTGGAAGTACTCTGAGTTACATTTAAAATTTATGGCCTTAGCCTGCATTGAGGATCTCTGAAAGAAATTCACATTCTGGAATGTTGTTTTCCATATTATCTACTGCTAATTTATTTGGGAAATATCTATTGAACCACTCCATATGCATAGCACAGTTCTAGGTGCAAAATATCTGCAATAGATAAGTCCTGCTTCCAACACCTTACAATTAATAGAGGGAAATGGATATGAAACAGATAAGTAAGTATACAATTAAACCAATAAAACAGATAAGTAAGTATACAGATAATTAAGTATACAATTAAACCACATTAATAAAAATTAATGTGCAGGCAGTAAATTGTACAGGTGATAAGGAGAAGGGTAGATAAATGAAATGTCTAAGATTATATGGAAAATATGACACTGGATTTTGATCTCTTTTCCTGCCAATAGCAATAAATGGTAAATATGTACGCTTGCTTAACTTTTTAATCCTGTTGATACAGTTTTCAGCTTTACTGTGTGTGGTTTTCATTTTCAAATACTGCAAGTAATTTTTGATTTGGTTGAATAATAAAAATAATATTAGATTTTTAAAGCTTATTGTAGAGTGTTGTTTCATAGTTCTCAGTCATTCAAAAGCAATGCCATTGTTTCTATTGTATGCCTGTACCCCATTAATATTTATTAAATAATAATTTTTAAAATCAGCTTATTTTTTACTCAAAAATATTTTTTAAAAAAGAAACTTTATTATACTACTGTTGAGGGAAACTATAGTTATAAAAAGTAGAATATAGTTGTTAAAATATAAAATAAAAAACAATGTTTTAAAAATTAAAGTAACTATGATATACAAGTAATATTGAGTCTGATAAATTTTACCAATTCTTTCCCTTGAAAATTTTTCAGTGAGGGCTCTTTACGTTAGGCTTATAATGAAGGGATATTCAGGTTGATTAGTCTGAGATGAAGATAAAATTTTAAAGCAAAAAATGATTCGTGTTAGTTTTGATGAAATTGCAACCCAATGGTACAGACAATTGGAAAGAATTGAAAATATTTAACTGTCTTCTCTCTTTAAGATCTAATATTGGAAATAATTTTCCAAAGAAAATGGTGGGAATGACTTTCCAAAACAAAGTTTTTTGATGAAGTCATCTGTAGTAACTCTTATCTGTTTAATTTCTGAATAGGTCAAGTTTTGCAAAATAAATGAGTGCAATGGCAAATTTTTCCTCATTCATGAATTACTGTCATCTGGTTTGGAAAATATTAATATAGACCATTTATAACATTTCTCAAATGCCTCTGCATAATGGTCATAATACATTTAGTGAATTATTCAGATGAGTTCACTAACAAGACATTTAGACACCAAAGATCCAAGCTGGCTCAATAAAGCGGTGTACTCCTTAGCTCAGTTTCTCAATTATTCCACTTATTAGTTCCTGCACATGAAATGCTGGTGGAAGCCTCTCTTGTGAGAATAACTGTAAGTTGTTCAAATGGGCATATATATCTACACTGCATGTACATGAGCAAAGCACCTTGTAGCTGATGGTTTTCTCCAGAAAGACTTAATGTTCTTCCTACAATTCAAACAGGTGAATGAATATGCCTCTTCATAAAAGCCAGTGAGCCTCAGTGTGATGTGGTTTATACTGACTGTCCTTCTCTTCATAAAGCTGAGAAACTGTTAGCAATTCAGTGCCCCATCCTTAATATGACTGGTGATTTTAGTAGATTCATTCAGTCTGGTCTCTGGAGGCTGTACAAGTTTGAATCCTGGCTCTATTACCTGATTTATCTGTAAAATAGTGATAATAATAGTATCTAGCCCAAAGAGTTGTTGTGAGGAATAAATATATTGGTAAATATTAAGCTATTGGAATAGTATTTGGCATATAATGTGTTGTTTAAGTGTTTGTGGTTGTTTTTTTTTTTTTTTTTTTTTTTTTTTTTTTTTGCGGTACGCGGGCCTCTCACTGCTGTGGCCTCTCCCGTTGCGGAGCACAGGCTCCGGACGCGCAGGCCCAGCGGCCATGGCTCACGGGCCCAGCCGCTCCGCGGCACGTGGGATCCTCCCAGACCGGGGCACGAACCCGTGTCCCCTGCATCGGCAGATGGACTCTCAACCACTGCGCCACCAGGGAAGCCCTGTGGTTGTTTTTATTTGTTCTTAAAATGTCACGTGCTATGGACTAAATTGTGCCACCCCCAAATTCATATTTTGAAATAATAATTCTCACTGTGACTGTATTTGGAGATAGGGCCTTTAGGAAGGTTAAGGTTAAATGAGGTTATAAGGGTGGGGCCCTAATCCAATAAGATTGGTATCTTTATAAGAAGAGGAAGAGACATCAGATCTTTTTCTCTCTCTCAATCCTTGCAAGCACAGAGAAAAGGCCATGTGAGGACACAATGAGAAGGAGACTGTCTACAAGCCAGGAAGAGAGCCTTCAACAGAAATCAAATTTGCCAACATCTGTTCATGGACTGTTAGGATCCAGAACTTTGAGAAAATGAAATTCTGTTGTTTAAGCCACCCAGTCTGCATTATCTTGTTATGGTAGCCCTAGAAGACTAATACACCATGACTGTTTTGAAAGCCAGTGCTTCCTTGTATTTAACAGTAAGTATATTTATTTTTGGAAATGACATTTCAATGTATCAAAAAAATGAAATAAAACATATGTTCCCTGCTCTCCAGCAAGTTGGCACCAACTCTGAGCACTTTCAGGGGCACATAGATAGCCATGCAGGACCCAGTCTCATCCTCCAGTGGGCTGGCACCAGCCCTGAGCCTCCCTAGGCTGCACAGACAGCCATGTATGGAACTGGCCCTGCCCTCCAGCAGACCAGCAGCCACTGCACAAGGCATGGCCTTGCAGCTAACCAGGCTGGAGGTCAGCCTAGTCTACAAGTGCAACCACAGTAGTCAACTTCACTATAACAGAAGGGTGCAGTCAACCACCCTAGGGGCTCCCCTAGAGCATAGAGCTCTGGTGAACAGAGGGAAGTGTGCTGCTGAGCCCCCTAGAACCTCTCCTATATAAGGCCACTTCTCCAAGATCAGGAAACATACCTGACTTACCTAACACATAGAAATAAACACAAAGGACTGGGCAAAATGAGGAGACAGAGGAATATGTTCCAGATGAAAGGACAAGACATAACCTCAGAAAAAGAACTAAACAGAAGAGTTCAAGGTAATGATCATAAAGATGTTTACTGAATTTGGGAGAAGAATGAATAAAAACAGTGAGAAATTTAACAAGGAGTTATAAAATATAAAGAGGAACCAAATAAGCTTAAGAATACAATAACTGCAACAAAAATATACTAGAAGGAATCAACAGATTAGATGATATAGAGGAACAGACCAGACATCTGGAAGATGGAGTGGTGAAAATCACCCAATCTGAACAGAAAAAAGAAAAAAAGAATTTTAAAAAATGAGGATAGTTTAAAAGACCTTTGGGACAACATCAAGTGTACTAACATTCACATGACAGGGGTCTCAGAAGACGAAGAGAGAGAAAGGGGCAGAGAACTTATTTGAAGAAGTTCTAACCGGGGGAAGGACACAGACATCCAGGTCCAGGAAGCACAGAGAGTCCCAAACAAGATAAAATCAAAGAGATCTACACTAAGACACATAATAATTAAAATGGCAAAAATTAAAGATTAAAGGAGAATCTTAAAAGCAGCAAGAGAAAAGCAGCTAGTTACATACAAGGAAACTCCCACTGGACTGTAAGCTGACTTCTTGGCAGAAACTTTGCAGGCCAGAAGGGAGTCACATGATATATTCAAAAAGATGAAAGGGAAAAATTGTACTAAAAACTCATCAGTTTCTATGTGTAAGATTATATCTATTGTATCTGTGTGGTGGAAATACTATATAATAGTATGCTACTGTGATTATAACATGAAAGCATATGGTGGGACATTTTATACAACAGAAATTGGCAAACTCAACAATTCAGGATTTGGTTTATTGTTTTGATTATTTGCTGTGTCTTTAGAAGTGATGGAGAAAATGTTAATAAAGTAAATTACATTTAAAATGGTGTCATTTCTGTTACCTGTTATATTATGAATGGCATACACACACAAAAAATTGAGGAGACATCTTTCCATTCTTCGAAACTTTTGTCTGATTTAGGAAAGGTGTCACTCACATTATCGATGGATGAGTAAAATTCCAGTATTCATCTTCATTGTTGACTTTTATCTTACTTGCTACAAAAACAAAAACATCAACAAACATTCATGTTAAAACTGCACTTGTTCATCAGTTGCAACCATAAATTTGCTGTAGATATAAGAGTTTGACAAAAATTAATAAAAAAATCTATGACTGCCTATTGGTTATAAAGAATTTATAATAAAGAATAATGTATATTTTATTATGTTTTGTAAATTGTGTGCTATATATCTTTTATATCAGTAAAATTTATAAAAAACAAATATATATATATTTATACACAAACAAATGCACACACACACATACACAAACACACACATACACACACGTCTCCTTTGTTGGAAAGATGGTTGTTGAACATTTACCACCATCAGTAGGCATACCTAACCAGTTCAGATAACTGATATATATATCAGTTATGTATACTATTTATATATGCTATATTATTTATGCTACTATATGCACTATTAATATAAAATACATTAATATTTAAAGCATTTTAGAAAAATAAAATAGTTGCCAATTTTAGACCCTTTAGATTCTTACATCAAAGTTTGCACTGACAAGGCCACTCCTTTTCCAGGAGGAGAAAGCAGCAAGGTTTATTCCTGGTGTTCCTGATTAATATTTCTGTCAGCTATGTGTGGGAATCCCTCAAATCTTGTTTTTCCATGGTCTACTCTTGATTCTGGTTTCATTTCAATGAATCTCAGTGCTTCTTTTACTTCATTTGGCCCAAGAACCTTGACCACAAATCTATTTGCCTTCACTTCCCTCCAAACCTCAGACAGCACAGAAGAATTAGTGTTTCTTGAAGCAGATGTCAATGACTTAGAATTTCTTAGGATGCCTCATTGAGTTTTCCTGGAAATGGTGTAATTGCAGGTGAAAAGATTTATTCATAAATCATTGGACCATGACTCATGGAAGAAAGTCTTCATAACTTTTTTCAAGTGAGGATGAAAGCCCGCTAGAAAGACATTAATAAATATATTTCATTGGTTGCATATTTTAGCAAGTTTTTAGTTTTGCCAGGATGCATAAGGAGGTTGGATGGATGCAGAAATCTGTGGCTATTATGAAATAAGGTTAGTAGTGAATTATTTTAAACAGGATTTGTGGAGAATACTGCAACAATGAGATGGATTACAAAATTAGTGGCAGTTGCACAGCCATAGATTGTTGAATTTTTAATTATATATAAAATATACACTGTTGGCATTTTGCTATAAAAAGGATTACTCAATTTAAGCTCAGATTTAATAAAATACTTCACTTGTTAAAAATCAATTGTATACATTATATTTAATGAATTATAATAGTATTTCATGTAATAATAAACATGTCTTACTGAATAAACTGACAGCTTCCTTTTTTAAAAAATTAATTAATTAATTAATTTATGGCTATATTGGGTCTTCATTGTTCTGCGTGGGCTTTCTCTAGTTCAAGTGAGTGGGGGCTTCTCTTATTGTGGAGCACGAGCTCTAGGCACAGAGACTTCAGTAGTTGTGGCACGCAGGCTCAGTAGTTGTGGCTTATGGGCTTAGTTGCTCCGTGGCATGTGGCATCTTCCTGGACCAGGGCTCGAACCCGTGTCCCTTGCACTGGCAGGTGGATTCTTAACCACTGCACCACCAGGGAAGCCCCTAAACTGGCACCTTTCAATTTAGAAATATGAGTGTGTGAAGTATGGTCTTCAGTGTTATAGAGACAGTGAAGAAATGTCTTTGTTCTCACAAAAGTAGCAGAGCTCAGGAGTTAGTAGAGCCAGGAGCATATGAAGATATCTATTGATAGATGCCAAATTAGTACCGTAGATAATAACACTACTGGTAGATAACTGTTAATGCATACATGGTGTTTGAAAGACATCAGGTGATGTTTTTAGTGCTTTATGTATAAATTTGAATTTAAATTTCAGAACAAACCTAGAGTTAGGGGATATTATTATACCTTTTTAAATATGAGGAAACATAGTCACATGTAATATAAATGACTGTATCAGGTAGGTGCTAAAGCTGGACTTGAACCCAGGTGTCTGGCACCAAAACCTGTGCTCTTAATTCTCATTCTATACCGTCCAGCCAGGAGTTCTGATCACTGCTATAAAAAAGAAGGGAGACCACTGGTCTTCATGGAACAGCTGGAGCATGCATTGGAACTCAAGGAGAGAGAAGATTAAAATAAGGTGGAAAAGATTTATTCATTCAAAATATATTTATTGAGCCTCATTTATGTCCCAGAATCTAGGGTACGTGATCTAGATGTAGCTCTGAATGAGACTGGCAGTGTTTCTGATCACATGAAACTTATATTCTAGCATTAAAAGGATTTCAGGTACAGAGATAGTATAAACTGATTTTAAGAATGGAATATGCATGTACCACATCCAGAAGAAAATGAAAATGAAAAATAAGGTTATATAGCTCATGATTCTTCAGATCAATGATTTGAGCTGGGCTCAGCTGGGCCATCATTCTGGTCTGAACTGGAATTATCTGATATCAACCGGCCTTGACTCGAGAAATTGTCAGGTTAGCTGGCTGTTGCCTGATATCAGATGGCCTCACTAACACGTCTAGTGGTTGGCTAACTATGAGCTACAGTGATGGAAGTCACGTGTCTTTTATCTTCTAGTATAGGCTAGCCTGGGCTTATTCACTTAACAATGGCGTTATAAGAGCAGTGGGGAAGAAAACTCCAATGCACAAGCAATTTTGCAGTGTTTGCTGGAGTTACATTTGCTAATTATCCCCCCCTTGTCCAAAACAAGTCACATGGCCAAGCCCAGAGTCAGAGGATGGGAGAGTCTCAGATTTACATGGCTGGAGCATGGGCACGAGGAAGAGATGAAATTGTTGTAGTTTTGAAATGTATGACAGGATTGAAAGGAGTTTGTTATAGCAGTACTACATATTACTTTGCCTTCTTTTTGAGTAATATAGCAAAACCCATACAGTGATCTATCCTTAAAAACTATTTAAAATAACTGATTCAATTAAGTGTTGCTTCAATATAGTTAAGAGGATAAATTTAGAAACTTACTAACTTACAAAAATATTAGTTACTTGGTCATTAGTTTTTCACATTGTCAATTGTTGATTAATATATAAAAAATGTTTACCAAATTATAAAATGATAACTAGCTCTGTTCTCCTTTCACTTAGAGGCAACTCTGACCAAATATAGTCAGAGAGGCCTGAGAAAATTAATACATAGTTAACTGTATTACACATCTTCCAATACAATTTTTTTTGGCAAAATGCTTTTATCTTATAATGTGTGTCACCAAATTCTTGGAACTGCAGTACTAACTGATCCAACATATGGAAAAATATTTATCATAAAACTGAATTGGCAAAGCTATCCTCACGGTCAAACCAGTTGTATCAAAACAGTTTTGTCAGATGAGGTCTGATTTCATTTTCAATTAAAATAAATTTATCAATATGTGCTTGAGAGAAAGTTATTTACAAACCCTGAGAAATAGATTTTTGGATATAATTCATAATAAACTATTAAAATCTGTCCAATTAAGATTGAAATGCCTAAATATAATTAATTCATCTATTTTATAATGTAATTCAAAACCAATCAATATGCTTTTTCTTATTATGTGTAATGCTGCTATGCACTGTTTTCTGGAAATTATGTTGTTTATGAAATGTCATTTGATAAAAGGCATTGTATTAGTTTCCTGGGATGGTCATAATAAGGTACCACAAGCTGGGTGGCCTTGACAGGGGAAATTTAAGTCTCCAGTTCTGGAGGCTAGAGTTCTGAAATCAAGGTTTCAGTGGGGTTGATTCTTCTGGGCACTTTGAGGAAGAATCCACTCCATGTCTCTCTCCTAGCTTCTGGTAGCCTCAGGCATCCCGTGGCTTGCAGATGCATTCTCACCATGTCTTCATATCATCTTCCCTCTGTATGTTTCTTTGTATCTGAATTTCTCCTTTTTGTAAGGACAATAATCAGATTAGGCCCATCCTAATGTCCTCATCTTAACTTGATCGCTAAATCAATAGGCTAAACCCTATTTCCAACTAAGGTCATGTTCATAGTTACTGGAGGTTAGAATTTCAAAATCTTTGGGGGGAGACAAAATTCAACTTATAACAGGTATGAGGTTCCTTTAAAAGATAAGCACATATATCTAATTCAGTTGTTTGGGTTTGGAAATAAATGAGAATTAAAGAATAAAATGAAAGTAATTCTATTAATTTTGTTAGACATTAGAATCTGTTTTAAACTAGTCAATGATGAATTCTAGAGATGAGTATTGAGAATACATAAAATTGTTGAAAAAAGCCACCTTTAGTGTTCAATATTTATTTTCAAGGCTCTCTTTGCTCTATGGGACTTTGCTTCAAAATCTATGCCTTCTTTAACAATAGTCTGGAATGGAAGAGGCAAGTTTGTCAAACAAAACAATATCATTACTCACCTCATCTACCCATACCCAGTATTTGCACTCAGAAATGTGCAATTCAAGCCAAAATACTCCATTACCAACACTGTGATCCCACTTTAACAGAAATACGTATAAATAAGAAAAAAAAAAGAGAAGTCCTCTGTGTTTATGGCATTTTGATTTAGCAAGAAAAAAAGGGATCTCTAAAATGAATAATTTGAACTATATATTTGTTTGACATTTTACCCTGCAGGGTAGTATACCTTACTAGGATTTGTGATGGGTAAGGTTGTTCTTTTCTTGTAGAATTGGAAAAGGGATATTGTGAATGCAAGCCTATTCCCAGTAAGATTAGTTTTTAGAAAAAAAATTATGAAAGTTGAGGATCTGGAAAATAATTTACTTAAAACCATCTATGCCTACATAACCCTTGGAAAGTTACACAAGTCTTAGTTTGAAGAGCATCGATGTACTGGGCCCACCACTTGGAATCTGTGATTCTGGCATTTGACCCTAAGCTTGAAGTCTCAGTTGAGGCAGTCCCTGCTCTAAACCAGACTCTCCTGGTCCAAGCATTCTCTTGCCAGTCACTCCAAGAGCATGTTGTGAAGAGCCGGGCCCCCAGCTCTGACTCACTTCTCTATCTGCCTCCTGTTGCTACTTCCCCAATTCACTCTCATGCCGGATCGGATGTGGTACTGAGCCAAGGCTGGGGTTCTTTTAATGGTCTGAACATTTCTCCTTTCACTGCACCCCAGAAAACAGGGCTCTAGATCTGATCTTCTTGGCTGGTAGCCTCATACACATCTGTATGTTAAAATGGTGTCCTCAAGAGACAGTGTGAAATGTGGAGTGAAGGGTGGGAAGAGGAGAGCACTGGGGGTCTGAACATTTCTATCTCCCCTTTTCCACAATTTCTGGGATAGAGAAAGTGGACTTAGTGTTTCTCTTTCCACCGCATGACCTCTTTTCTACTTTGAGCTTTGGGCAGCAAAACTCATAGTCTAGCTTTTACCAAACTAAACAGACCCGGCCCATAGGAGGTACTGAATACATATTTGTTGAGTGATTGAATCAGTGAAAAGATGATTTCACCTATATGCTGAAGTGCTTGGCAGAATCTGATTCTAATGCTTAATTATAGATAACACTATTATAGTAGCTCTCCAGACTAGTGCTTCAATTAAAAATCATAGGGCTTCCCTGGTGGTGCAGTGGTTGAGAGTCCGCCTGCCGATGCAGGGGACACGGGTTCGTGCCCCAGTCCGGGAAGATCCCACATGCCGCGGAGCGGCTGGGCCCGTGAGCCATGGCCGCTGATCCTGCGCGTCCGGAGCCGGTGTGCTCCGCAACGGGAGAGGCCACAGTAGTGAGGGGCCCACGTACCCCCAAAAAAAAAAAAAATCATACATCATTAGTCAAAAGGTGAAGGGCATTTCAGTAATAATGGATCCTAATATAGACCCCCCTCTTACCCCTCATCTGCACCACTATCTTACCTCATCATTAAGAAGGAGTGTTTTTGCTGAATAGCAAGATTATGTGTATAGAAATGCAAAAGAGGCAAGCGCATTAATATATATTTTCTAAAGTTTCCACTACAATTTATGTATTTAATTTATTTAATGTATATTACATTTTCATAGTTCATTAATTCATTCATCTAATTTCTGCACTATGAAGCAGTTATTTCATGTTTACTATCAGCAGCTCAAATGAAACATGGTAAAATTAGAAATCATGACTCTGCCATTGTCAACTGCTATTTCCCCAGGATTCCCCATCTCAGCCAATGGCACCAGTGTTCACCCAGTTGTTCTGTCCAAACACACAGAAACCATCCTTGATTCTTCTTTCCTTCATCTCTCACACCCAACCCATAATTCAGACCTGTCAGTTCTACCTCAAAACTTCAAAATGTACCTTGGATCTCAACACATCTTTCATCACCTCTTCACTGTTCCCAGCCTAAATCTGTCACCGTCATCTCTTAGCAGCATGATTTTCCTAATTAGACTCCAAAATAGACACTTCACACCTGGTTACTCTTTGTTCATTACCCACTATCCTTCATTACATTCTTCATAGTGCCTGTCATTCTCTTAAAATATATCACTTTGTATGTATCTTTTTTGTCTACATGTTTTATTATTTTTGCCCCTCTAGAATGTCAGTTCTGTGAGAGCAGAGGTCTTGCCTGTGTTGTTCACTGCTGTATCTCTACTGTCTGGAGAGGGCCTGATACCAAAGAGAGCCTCAGCTCTACTTGTGGAATAAACAAATGATCAAATAAGAGAATCCTGACTATAGGGCTGTGCCTTTGTGTTTTCTTGAGCAGAGGAATCATTCCAATCAAATAATTCAGTTTTGATAGGTCATTCTGGCATTGAAAGGATTGTAGATGTGAGGCAAGTTTGGAGAATATTATAAAATTGCAGGTATGATACATCAATGTGGAAATGGAAAGAAGCGGGTAGACTTACGGCATTTATTTTTATAAATTTATTTTATTTATTTTTGGCTGTGTTGGGTCTTTGTTGCTGCACGTGGGCTTTCTCTAGTTGTGGTGAGTGGGGGCTATTCTTCGTTGCAGTGCATGGGCTTCTCATTGCGGTGGCTTCTCTTGTTGCAGAGCATGGGCTCTAGGTGCACAGGCTTCAGTAGCTGTGGCACGCGGGCTCAGTAGTTGTGGCTCATGGGTTTAGTTGCTCCGTGGCATGTGGGATCTCCCCAGACCAGGGCTCGAACCCATGTCCCCTGCATTGGCAGATGGATTCCCAACCACTGCACCACCAGGGAAGCCCAGACTTATGGCATTTTTATGGGGCAGAATTGATGTGACTTGAATGGTTAGACATGGCCAAATTAGGAAAAGGGATGAAGTTAGGAAGTCACCTACGATTTTAGCTAAGGGGACCTGCTAGTGCTGATTACTGAGATGAGGAATACAGAAGGCAAAATGTGTTGGAGTGGGGGAAACTTAGTTATAAACATCATCTTTGAAATATTTCTAGGGTATTCAGTTACAGATATTTAGAAAACAGTTGGAAATAGAGACTCTGAATATAAGGAGAATGGTGATGACTGGAAGTTCAGCTTTGTGAGTCATTTATTTAAATTTAGGTGCTGAAACTGGGTCAATCAAGGAGAGTATAGAGAAAGAAAGAAAGACAGCTCCTAAGGGCTATTTATATTTGAAGAGTGGGACAGGGGTGATGATCTAGTGAAGGATACTGAATCAACATTTTCTCTCAACAACATTTCAAATGATTCCTTTTCATGTACTCATTATTCTTTCCAACTGGATCCTTTCTGAATATGCTCTGCATTTCCCCACTGGCATTCTGTTTACAATGTTTCCTCTTCCGGGAATGCTTTTTCTCCATTTCCACTCAATTAAATGGTGTTTTTTCTTTAATGCTAGTTGTATTTCTTTTAGGCTTTGATCTTATCAGATTTCTTTGAGAGAAAAAAAGAAGGCTTCTTCAACATTATTATGTGCAAATAGCAAGTTTTCAATGAATATTTAATGATGACATCTGTCATGCATATGTATTGCGTTGGCCAGAAAGTTCGTTCGGGTTTTTCTGTAAGATGTTACGAGCAAACCCAAACGAACTTTTTGGCCAAACCAATAGATTGCATTAATTTCCCTAATTCTTCACCGGTCGCTGTGTCTGTGCCCTTTGCCTTGTAACTTGGCAGTGCTTTTCCTCTCTGATGCTGGCCTCACCCATGTGACTTTCTTTGGCCAATGTTAAGCAGAAGTAATGATATACCTAGTCTTTAAGAGACCTCATATGTTTCTGCTTGCTCTGGTGCTTCTACCATCCTCCCGAGAAGGATATGCCTGGGATCGCATGCTCATCTTGGGAAAAGGATGTGGACAAACTTTAAATCACTGCAGCCAGCCCTACATAGAACAGCTGAACCTGCAGAAGCATGAGAAATCAATATTTATTGTATGTCACTGAAGTGTCATTGTTTGCAATGATTTCATGGCTGTGATTTTTGGGTAATAGCTAACACACACAATTTTAAGGAGGATTTTTTAAATAAAGGAAGAAAATGAAGTCTCTGCACTTTAAGACAAAAAAATGAGTATTACCCAATGAAAAAGGATAGAATTATCTATAGCACTAGGTGAACAGACTTTTTAATCAAACTTGCAAAAACTAACATGTTTAAATTAGTATGGCCCTCAGAGCCTTCTTATTGCTAGACTATTCAATTTTAATAATTCTGCTATAGGTTAAGAATTTCTCTTTGCAAATTACTTTCAGAGCCAGTTTATGGATCAGTAAAGAAAATCTAGGTTATTTACCTCATACTCACATCTTCTGAATGCAGAAAACATTTTTTTAAAGCTCATTAGCACACTTCTGATATAATTGGTTGCTGAACTAGATGGCTTTAACCCCTTTAGCTTGATTAAACCTTAGGCAGATTTCTTCCTTACTATAAGCTCCTGACCTCCCTCTTCTTAGAACATTTACTTTAGAAAACTTGCAATTGTATATTCTTTCTTTGCTTTTTAGCATGTAAATTTCTCAGCCTCTTGCCAGTTTTACAACCCAGGAATGTCTTTCTCAAAGACCTGAGAACCATCCATTTGAATGTAATTATCAAGAAAGATAGCACCCCTATCCTTCAGTCCCTGTGGGAGGATAGGAACCTAACTTAGATAAGCACTGATTAGCAAATACAGATGACCTAATCCCACTGACCAACCTCCACCTGGAAGTCCTCCACTAGTTTGCCACAGCTCACCGCTCACTTAAAAACCCTACAACCTTGTGTTCCGGTAGAGTTGAGTTCAATCTCTCTCCCCTATTGCAATAGTCTTGGGTAAAATCTTCCTTGCTTGTTTAACTCTGTCTGATGCAAATTTTCTTTGACAATGCCAAACCATCTGAACTGGTTTTCTCAAAACAAATCAAACCCAGCCTATATACCTTTTAAAAATTATTATTATTGTAACCAAACCAAATATAAAGAAGAAAATGGGAGTAATTTCATATAAATTCTTATCTGAGAAGCTCCTAAACATCAATTTCCTTTTGCTGTCACTCTTTTTGAGAGTTTTATGTTTAGTCATTTCTTAACACACTGAATTGGCACTTTAAGATTTGAAGGTACACACATCTTCAGGAATTAACTTTCTTCTCCTTTGAATTCATCCCCTTAAATTTTACTAATAATGAAGTAATATTCTCTCTCCATAGAGACTTCAGTGTTTAAAAGTGAAATGCGGGATTTTCTTCAATGTAACTCTGACATAAAGGATATTTTGTATTCCCTTTTAATAGGGTATCATACACTGTTCAGTGGTGAAATATTTGGAGTAGGCAATTATGTTCCCTTAATGGGATCTCTTTTAAAGATGCCATAATCAATCATCATAATCAAAAACAACAAAACAACTGTGATAAAAATTATCTTCACTAACCAGTGGAATTTCTGAGGTTCCTTGGAGAAAATTTTGAGATTCTCAATGTTCTTTCCACTGATTATATTAATTCTGATTAATCATTTAAAGCTAGTTTTTAAAAAATTTTTTATTTATACACATAGGTGTATACATGTCAATCCCAATCTCCCAATTCATCCCACCACCCCCATCCCCCACCACTTTCCCCCCTTGGTGTCCATATATTTGTTCTCTACATCTATGTCTCAATTTCTGCACTGCAAACCGGTTCATCTGTACCATTTTTCTAGGTTCCACATATATGTGTTAATATACGATATTTGTTTTTCTCTTTCTGACTTACTTCACTCTGTATGACAGTCTCTAGATCCATCCATGTCTCTACAAATGACCCAATTTCGTTCCTTTTTATGGCTGAGTAATATTCCACTGTATATATGTACCACATCTTCTTTATCCATTCATCTGTCAATGGGCATTTAGGTTGCTTCCATGACCTGGCTATTGTACATAGTGCTGCAATGAACATTTGGGTGCATGTGTCTTTTTGAATTATGGTTTTCTCTGGGTATATGCCCAGTAGTGGGATTGCTGGATCATATGGTAATTCTATTTTTAGTTTTTTAAGGAAACTCCATACTGTTCTCCATAGTGGCTGTATCATTTTGCATTCCCACCAACAGTGCAAGAGGGTTCCCTTTTCTCAACACCCTTGCTAGCATTTGTTGTTTGTAGATTTTCTGATGATGCCCATTCTAACGGGTGTGAAGTGATACCTCACTGTAGTTTTGATTTGCATTTCTCTAATAATTAGTGACGTTGAGCAACTTTTCATGTGCTTCTTGGCCATCTGTATGTCTTCTTTGAAGAAATGTCTATTTAGGTCTTCTGCCCATTTTTGGATTGGGTTTTTTTTTTAATATTGAGCTACACGAGCTGTATATGTATTTTGGAGATTAATCCTTTGTCCGTTGATTTGTTTGCAAATATTTTCTCCCATTCTGAGGGTTGTCTTTTCGTCTTGCTTATGGTTTCCTTTGCTGTGCAAAAGCTTTGAAGTTTCATTAGGTCCCATTTGTTTATTTTGGGTTTTATTTCCATTACTCTAGGAGGTGGATCAAAAAAGATCTTACTGTGATTTATGTCAAAGAGTGTTCTTCCTGTGTTTTCCTCTAAGAGTTTTATAGTGTCTGGTCTTACATGTAGGTCTCTAATCCATTTTGAGTTTATTTTTGTGTATGGTGTGATGGAGTGTTCTAATTTCATTCTTTAAATGTAGCTGTCCAGTTTTCCCAGCACCACTTATTGAAGAAGCTGTCTTTTCTCC
The DNA here is from genome assembly GCF_003676395.1 of Aethalodelphis obliquidens. Classification (NCBI taxonomy): domain Eukaryota; kingdom Metazoa; phylum Chordata; class Mammalia; order Artiodactyla; family Delphinidae; genus Aethalodelphis; species Aethalodelphis obliquidens. Next base: position 9,125,157 of record NW_020837950.1, on the reverse strand, counting down.
ATTGTATACCCTTGCTTCCTTTGTCATAGATTAGTTGACCATAGGTGCGTGGGTTTATCTCTGGGCTTTCTATCTTGTTCCATTGATCTATGTTTCTGTTTTTGTGCCAGTACCATATTGTCTTGATTACTGTAGCTTTGTAGTATAGTCCGTAGTCATAGAGTCTGACTCCGTTTTTTTCCCTCAAGACTGCTTTGGCTATTCAGGGTCTTTTGTGTCTCCATACAAATTTTAAGATTTTTTGTTCTAGTTCTGTAAAAAATGTCATTGGTAATTTGATAGGGATTGCATTGAATCTGTAGATTGCTTTGAGTAGTATAGTCATTTTCACAATATTGATTCTTCCAATCTAAAACATGGTATATCTCTACATCTGTTGGTATCATCTTTAATTTCTTTCATCAATGTCTTATAGTTTTCTGCATACAGGTCTTTTGTCTCCCTAGGTAGGTTTATTCCTAGGTACTTTATTCTTTTTGTTGCAGTGGTTAATGGGAGTGTTTCCTTAATTTCTCTTTCAGATTTTGCTTCATTAGTGCATAGGGATGCAAGAGATTTCTGTGCATTAATTTTGTATCCTGCAACTTTACCAAACTCATTGATTAGCTCTAGTAGTTTTCTGGTGGCATCTTTAGGATTCTCTATAAATAGTATCATGTCATCTGCAAACAGTGACAGTTTTACTTCTGATTATTTGAAGCTAGTTTTAAAATATTTCTAGGGGTTTCCCTGGTGGCGCAGTGGTTGAGAGTCCGCCTGCCGATGCAGGGGACACGGGTTCATGCCCCGGTCCAGGAAGATCCCACATGCCGTGGAGCAGCTGGGCTCGTGAGCCATGATCGTTGAGCCTTCATGTCTAGAGCCTGTGCTCTGCAACGGGAGAGACCACAACAGTGAGAGGCCCACATATCGCAAAAAAAATGTTTCTAGAACTGTCTAAATAGTTACCTTCTTTTAAGGTCAGGTTTTTTTATAATGTGGGGAGGAGAACAGAGATTTTTCTGGGTATAAATTAATCAAAGCTGAGTAAAGAAATAAAATAGAGGTTAAAGAAAATTTACCTTTGCAAGATAGAAAGGTATTCAAGTATGGTGATACTAACTTATTTTAGAGTACATATAGGAGAAAGAAAGCACCCATTTTATAGAAACATATACAGACAAGGAACAAGGGAGGATGAAGAGAGGAATTTCTCACAACTAATGGTTCTTAAATACCTGTTCATTTAAGGTATGAGACTTTCTGCTTGGTCACTAGTCTGTACCTGGTACATTGATTTTACTTTTTGAATCATAAATTGGGGCACTTGTCTTGTTAATCATGAGTCTATGCAAAGAGGACAGTAAGGTAAACTGCTCTCTGTATATGCTGAAGTTGGACTTAAAATCTTTTTTGTGTGATTGTAGTGAGCTGAAGTTATCTACTTTATTAGGGCCTCATAGAGAAAATATGCTGGCTGGAGTGGTCATAGAGTTGGAGAGAAATCAGAGATTAAGAAAAAATGTGAATGCTAAACAGTAAAATTATAATAATAATTATCTTGTTAGAGGAAAACTGTTAAACACTTTGCTAGCTTTTCTATGGCAGTGTCAGCAGGTGGCGATAGTGTGCTACTAATAGGCGAAGGTCTGATGTGTAAAAGCTGGGTTAATGGGCTAGGCAGATGTAATGCTCTCCTGTGTAGAATGTCTAGGGATGAAGAAATGTGAATTCCAGTAAAAATATGAGATACATAACTCCTTTAGTGTATCTATTAAACACACACATATACAGATAATAATTTGTATTTGTAATTACAAACATAATCATGAGTTATTTCTTTTAAAAAGTGCCTAATAATAAAAACATGCATTTGAAATTACTCAAACTAACTTTTAAAAAATTTCCATATGTCAATTTTTCTAAATTTCTTTTAAGTTCTATGCTAATTCATCTGCCAAGGGTCACAATATTTTGTAGGTAGGAAAATTGGCAGTGTGCTAGAGAGCAGAGCTCCTCAAACTATAATGTGATGCACACCACCTAAGAATTTTGTAAAATATGGATTTTGATTCAATATATCTGGTGGGCCCTGAGATTCTGCATTCCTAGCAAGCTCCCTGGTGCTGCTGAGATTGGGGGTCCTCACAGTACACGTTGAATAGCAAGGCTATTGAGGAATCCACGTCACACCTATGCCTAGCCCTGGTAACCTTTAACTAGATGTGTGACCTTGGTGAGATCATTTCATCACTTTGATTCCCTAATGATGAAATGAACAGAATAGTAAAGTAATATCTCTTCTGGTTGGTTTGTTTGTTTATAGCAACTATCTCAGAATCCTGTAAAATCCTGCATCATCTACCAAAGAAAATATTCAGTTATATTTTGTATACATTCAGACAATAAGTTGAGCATGCTGACCTGAAAATATTAGACAATGCTTGACACGTGAAGATAAACTTAATGGCTAAATGTGAAAAGTTTATTTAATTCAGATTTTCATTTTCTGGATGGACTTTTAACCCAAAGAGATCATTAAAATACAGAATGAGTGTAATGAAAGCATTGACAGCAAATCTAAATATTGGGTGAAATACTTCACTGAAAAAAAGAATGAAGAAACAACAGCTCCAAATAATTTCATTACATGGTTATGATTTTAAGTGGGGCCCAAAGAAGAAATGAGAAAGCATGTTAGTCATTTAATTATGTGATTCCATAGTAAGTGAATATTCCAATGGGGATATTGAGATCAGTAAAGACAGCTTAGTTGGTGCCTACGGTTCAGGGAGATGGAGCTAGCCTGGACCGACACAGGCTCTGCTCCTTAAGTCTTCCTGCTAGTTCGATACCTGGTTCCTTGCTTGCCTGAGTAAAATTTCCCTGACACATACCACTTGCCTACATATGTGTCTTAGCAGTACGACCGTGACTAACAGCAGTTTTATTTGATGGGGCATTTGTTACCTTTGTAATTCATGCTTGATATTTAGCAAGTGAGTAGTTGCAGTAAATGGCTTCTCAGGCTGGCAGGGGAAATGAAGCAAGATGCAGCCATAGGATTGTATCCAGAAGTGTTGTCTTCAATTGTTCAGTCATTCAAATAATGTCTTCTCTTTTCTTAGTGATGATTTTTGCAATCTCATTGCCTAAGGTCTTATTCCAGCTCCCAAGGTTAGTGACTTGGGTTTGCACAAGTTACTCAACTTCTCCAAGCCTCAGTTTCCTCATCTATAAAATGTGAGTATTAGCAGAACCGAGCTTTACAGAATTGTAGAGGAAATTCATTGAGACATGATACATGGAAACATAGTTCTGACATAGTAAGCCATCAGTGCCTGTTGGCTGCTATTATTGCAAATGCTATTATTGTTATTAGCAGTTATTATTGCTGGATTGCAGAAACGGATACTAGTTTATTTTCGAATTCTTAGTTGTTGTTACTCTGGGCCATATTAATAGCCAGAATTCAACTTTCAACAATGAACTATTACATAGTTTTATTGTTTCAGCCTTGTTTTAAAAATCATATTTTTCTTGTAGGTATTGTTTTAATCTTTGGTAAGAATTTTATCCTCTCTTAACATGGAGTCATGCTAACTGATTAAATACTCTAACACTCAGGTAATTCTGCAAATATTTTTAACATTTTGGATAATGGTCATTACTAATGACTTCTGTAATTTTTCGTACAAAAGCAGTAACCATCTTTTGCATTTTTCACATTGACCTTAAAGAACATGACAAGCTGAATTTTCCTAATGATGAATTCTCCTAAAGGTGAATCGAAATGTTCAAATTAAGTGCAGTTAGTGAATTTTATAAGTGCTATATGCTTTAGTGGAGCTACCTTCGTTGAGACTCACAGCAGTTCTATAAAGCACGTACGTAGATGTTGTCATCTGACTTCCACAGATGAGGAATTAGGTTTAAAATGTTAGTTCAGTTCTTCTTCCACAGCCCCACAGTTTATAAGCAGCAGAGAAGGATTTCAAGCCCAGGCCTCATTACAGAACATCTAGTACTCTTTTTCAAAACCATGAAGAATCTTTGAACTTAACTATGAGGTCTGGGTGTGTGCTGCACAGGGATGTTGAGTTCAGCTTTGGGAAGGAGTATTCATCTGCTCCATGAAGTGATCAAAAGTTGGGAAAATTATAAATATGAGCAGTGCTATCAAGGGGAGGAGCAGACTGTTGGTACAGATGGTGAATTGGAGGTGGAGACAAAGTGGTCAGAGAAGGACTCTGCTCGCTTTACAAATGAGAAAACCGGGGTCGTGACAGATGGAAGGATTGGCTGAGGTCACTGAGGCAGGTGATAGGCTCACACCTGGACCTATATCTCCCCCCATCAAGACCCAGGCTTTTTCACTTGCTGTCTTTTTGTAAATTTGTATTTTCAGATAGCCGAGCAGGTTTTAAAATTCAGTAACTATTTTCTCAGATATATGTAGCACATGTTTTTAACATGTGTGTTAAAAAAAAGAAAAGGAAGTCCTTCTCCCCAAGAAAAGGCATTAAGATTAAGTACAACATTTAAGAATGCTATACCAAAGTGAATGTTTGCATAAAATCATTAATTAGATTTTTGATTACCTTAAGATAACTAGTAGGACCACACTGAGTTGTCATCACTTTAGCCAAAGGCAAAACTAAACTAAACTAAAATAAAACTTGCTGTTTTGATTAATCTGTGGAGTTGAATCTAGGACTAGCTTCAGTGTTTTTTAAAAATGGTAAATTGAGTAACTCATTGTTAATTGGAACTTCTCTGGTTGGAAATCACTGGGTTAAGTTTTATGGATCTTCCTTTCTCCCCTGCCCCCTTCTTTCTTTCTTCCTTCCTTTCTTCCTTCCTTCCCTCCCTCCCTCCCTCCCTCTATCTTTCTTCCTTCCTTCCTTTCTTTCTTTCTCTCTTCCTTTCTTTCTTTTTCCTTCTTCCTTCCTTCCTTCCTTCCTTCCTTCCTTCCTTTCTTTCTTTCTTTCTTTCTTTCTTTCTTTCTTTCTTTCTTTCTTTCTTTCTTTCTTTCTTTCTTTCTTTCTTTCTTTCTTTC